>NW_028132999.1:0-224475 GCF_964374135.1 Grampus griseus | reverse complement strand
GCCATCTGAAAAAAGTGTAAAATCCAGAAAGGCAGGACAGGCCATGGAGAACTGGGAGCCTTGTTATGCTGATGGGAGGGATGTAAATTGCCAACAGACACTCGGGAGAAGTGTATGGTGTTTCCTGAAACATCTACAAAACAAAGCAACAGAGCCTAGGGCACTTCCACTTATGGTCCTATAGCTTAGGGAAATTAAAATCAAAAAGACACAGCCACCCCAAAGTTTGGGACGCCTCTGTTTACAAGATCCTTGTTTACAGTACATGTTCAACATCGCAGAAAGTGAAAAATGGATAAAGAAGTTGTATTTACTTACAAAGCCAATATCACTCAGCAATGAAATCTATGTCATCAGGCCCTTAGCAGCACAATGAGTGGATTCAGGTATGATGATTCTAACTGAAATAAGTCACACAGAAAAAGAAACATCATAAGATATCAGTAATACACGGAATGTAAACTTGGCTACACAGGAACTGAATTACAGAACAGAACAGGGTCTCAAATTTAGAAAACCAACTTCTGCTTGCTTAAGGGAAAGGTGAGTTGGGGTGCTGCATAAAACCAGAGATTGAAATGAGCACAGATAAAGTTCCTGAAGCCAAATACGGAATAGACAAGAGCTACTCCTTGCTCAAAGAAATGGACTCAACACCGCATATTAAACGCCTAAGAATGTACCTGACTAGTAAGTATCTTAAAACCTATGGATTGCTATGTCTCCGAAAGAGAATCAAGCATGTGTACAGGGGCATAAACGCAGCAGTGATAGGATTGGAGAGGTTCGATGAGCAAATGAAGACCCTTTGAAGTCATATTGCATGGTACCCATTCCACGGGTTTCAACTACCCAGGTTTAAGTTATTCTTCATTCAGCTAAAACATGCATGTGGAACCTAGAGTATGATCAACCATGTGATCGGGAGACGTGTTCAAATATGTCTCAGTTTTCGTCCCCTGGTACTCGGGTGCAACATTCCAGATGCTTTACTAACAGTCTCCCGACTTGGAGAGTCAGTCCGTTTAACCTCCTGTTTGGCCCAGTTTGCAATTTCTGCGGAAGATGGACAGGAATAGGGAGAACCAATGAGAGACTAGCTGGAGGTGTCTGGACGGGCAAATTTAACTCTCATTTCCCAGCAGGAAGAGGAATTAACCAACGCTCAGCGTGCCGTTCCGGAACCAGATTAGGGCCTGAAGCCATCCTGCGGTGTTGCGGCCATCTCACAAGAAAGCGAGTTGAAGAAAGGACCTCAGGGGCACTGTAATTCACAAATCTGCAGAGTTATAAATGACAGCTATCATCCAAAAATATACTGAAGTAAGGCTGCCAAGAGGACTTGAAAGCGGGGCAGAATTGCAGGAAACCGATTTCAGGAGGTAGACTGGAATTGCATTGAAAGCATAGGAAAAGAGGCAGAACGTCCACAATGATGCACTTGGCCAAAAAGGGCATATGCGTTTTTTCCTGAATATATTCAGGAAAAAACGCATACGCCCTTTTTGGCCAACCAAGCAAGCTTGCAAAGGAAATCTGCACTACAATGAAGTCTCACTTCCCCCCGGTCAAAAGGGCCATCTGAAAAAAGTGTAAAATCCAGAAAGGCAGGACAGGCCATGGAGAACTGGGAGCCTTGTTATGCTGATGGGCGGATGTAAATTGCCAACAGACACTCGGGAGAAGTGTATGGTGTTTCCTGAAACATCTAAAAAACAAAGCAACAGAGCCTAGGGCACTTCCACATATGGTCCTATAGCTTAGGGAAATTAAAATCAAAAAGACACAGCCACCCCAAAATTTGGGACGCCTCTGTTTACAAGAACCTCGTTTACCGTACAAGTCCAATATCACAGAAAGTGAAAAATGGATAAAGAACTTGTGGTACTTACGTACAATGCAGTATCACTCAGCAATGAAATCTATGTCATCAGGCCCGTAGCAGCATAATGAGTGGATTCAGGTACGATGATTCTAACTGAAATAAGTCACACAGAAAAAGAAACATCATAAGATATCAGTAATACACGGAATGTAAACTTGGCTACACAGGAACTGAATTCCAAAACAGAACAGGGTCTCAAATTTAGAAAACCAACTTATGCTTGCTTAAGGGGAAAGGTGAGTTGGGGTGCTGCATAAAACCAGAGTTTGAAATTAGCACAGATACCGTTCCTTAAGCCAAATATGGAATAGACAAGAGCTACTCCTTGATCAACGAAATGGACTCAACACCCCATATTAAATGCCTAAGAATGTACCTGACTAGTAAGTATCTTAAAACCTATGGATTGCTATGTCTCCGAAAGAGAATCAAGCGTGTGTACAGGGCATAAACGCAGCAGTGATAGAATTGGAGAGGTTCGGTGAGCAAATGAAGACCCTTTGAAGTCATATTGCATGGTACCCATTCCACGGTTTTCAACTACCCAGGTTTAAGGTATTCTTCCTTCAGCTAAAACATGCATGTGGAACCCAGAGTATGATCAACCGTGTGAACGGGAGACGTTTTCAAATATGTCTCAGTTTTCTCCCCTGGTACTCAGGTGCAACATTCCAGACGCTTTACTAACACTCTCCCCACTTGGAGAGTCAGCGCCTTTAACCTCCTGTTTGGCCCAGTTTGCAATTTCTGCGGAAGATGAACAGGAATAGCGAGAACCAATGAGAGACTAGCTGGAGGTGTCTGGACGGGCAAATTTAACTCTCATTTCCCATCTGGAAGAGGAACTAACCAAAGGCTCAGCGTGCCATGCCGGAACCAGATTAGGGCCTGAAGCCATCCTGCGGTGTTGCGGCCAGCTCAAAAGAAAGCGAGTTGAAGAAAGGAGCTCAGGGGCACTGCAATTCACGAACCTGCTGAGTTATAAATGACAGCTATCGTTCAAAAATATACTGAAGTAAGGCTGCCAAGAGGACTTGAAAGCGGGGCAGAATTGCAGGAAACCGATTTCAGGAGGTAGACTGGAATTGCATTGAAAGCATAGGAAAAGAGGCAGAACGTCCACAATGATGCACTTGGCCAAAAAGGGCGTATGCGTTTTTTCCTGAATATATTCAGGAAAAAACGCATACGCCCTTTTTGGCCAACCAAGCAAGCTTGCAAACGAAATCGGCACTACAATGAAGTCTCACTTCCCCCAGGTCAAAAGGGCCATCTGAAAAAAGTGTAAAATCCAGAAAGGCAGGACAGGCCATGGAGAACTGGGAGCCTTGTTATGCTGATGGGCGGGATGTAAATTGCCAACAGACACTCGGGAGAAGTGTATGGTGTTTCCTGAAACATCTAAAAAACAAAGCAACAGAGCCTAGGGCACTTCCACTTATGGTCCTATAGCTTAGGGAAATTAAAATCAAAAAGACACAGCCACCCCAAAGTTTGGGCCGCCTCTGTTTACAAGAACCTCATTTACCATACAAGTTCAATATCACAGAAAGTGAAAAATGGATAAAGAATTGTGGTACTTATTTACAATGCAGTATCACTCAGCAATGAAATCTATGTCATCAGGCCCGTAGCAGCATAATGAGTGGATTCAGGTACGATGATTCTAACTGAAATAAGTCACACAGAAAAAGAAACATCATAAGATATCAGTAATACACGGAATGTAAACTTGGCTACACAGGAACTGAATTCCAAAACAGAACAGGGTCTCAAATTTAGAAAACCAACTTATGCTTGCTTAAGGGGAAAGGTGAGTTGGGGTGCTGCATAAAACCAGAGATTGAAATGAGCACAGATAAAGTTCCTTAAGCCAAATATGGAATAGACAAGAGCTACTCCTTGCTCAACGAAATGGACTCAACACCGCATATTAAACGCCTAAGTATGTACCTGACTAGTAAGTATCTTCAAACCTATGGATTGCTATGTCTCCGAAAGAGAATCAAGCGTGTGTACAGGGGCATAAACGCAGCAGTGATAGGATTGGAGAGGTTCGGTGAGCAAATGAAGACCCTTTGAAGTCATATTGCATGGTACCCATTCCACGGGTTTCAACTACCCAGGTTTAAGGTATTCTTCCTTCACCTAAAACATGCATGTGGAACCTAGAGTATGATCAACCATGTGATCGGGATACGTGTTCAAATATGTCTCAGTTTTCGTACCCTGGTACTCGGGTGCAACATTCCAGACGCTTTACTAACACTCTCCCAACTTGGAGAGTCAGTCCCTTTAACATCCTGTTTGGCCCAGTTTGCAATTTCTGCGGAAGATGAACAGGAATAGGGAGAACCAATGAGAGACTAGCTGGAGGTGTCTGGACGGGCAAATTTAACTCTCATTTCCCAACAGGAAGAGGAATTAACCAAAGGCTCAGCGTGCCGTGCCCGAAACAGATTAGGGCCTGAAGCCATCTTGCGGTGTTGCGGCCAGCTCAAAAGAAAGCGAGTTGAAGAAAGGAGCTCAGGGGCACTGTAATTCACAAACTTGCAGAGTTATAAATGACAGCTATCGTCCAAAAATATACTGAAGTAAGGCTGCCAAGAGGACTTGAAAGCGGGGCAGAATTGCAGGAAACCGATTTCAGGAGGTAGACTGGAATTGCATTGAAAGCATCGGCAAAGAGGCAGAACGTCCACAATGATGCACTTGGCCAAAAAGGCCGTATGCGTTTTTTCCTGAATATATTCAGGAAAAAACGCATACGCACTTTTTGGCCAACCAAGCAAACTTGCAATGGAAATCTGCACTACAATGAAGTCTCACTTCCCCCCGGTCAAAAGGGCCATCTGAAAAAAGTGTAAAATCCAGAAAGGCAGGACAGGCCATGGAGAACTGGGAGCCTTGTTATGCTCATGGGCGGGATGTAAATTGCCAACAGACACTCGGGAGAAGTGTATGGTGTTTCCTGAAGGAACTAAGAAACAAAGCAACAAAGCCTAGGGCACTTCCACTTATGGTCCTATAGCTTAGGGAAATTAAAATCAAAAAGACACAGCCACCCCAAAGTTTGGGACGCCTCTGTTTACAAGAACCTCGTTTACCGTACAAGTTCAATATCACAGAAAGTGAAAAATGGATAAAGAACTTGTGGTACTTACGTACAATGCAGTATCACTCAGCAATGAAATCTATGTCATCAGGCCCGTAGCAGCATAATGAGTGGATTCAGGTATGATGATTCTAACTGAAATAAGTCACACAGAAAAACAAACATCATAAGATATCACTAATACACGGAATGTAAACTTGGCTACACAGGAACTGAATTCCAAAACAGAACAGTGTCTCAAATTTAGAAAACCAACTTATGCTTGCTTAAGGGGAAAGGTGAGTTGGGGTGCTGCATAAAACCAGAGATTGAAATGAGCACAGATAAAGTTCCTTAAGCCAAATATGGAATAGACAAGAGCTACTCCTTGCTCAACGAAATGGACTCAACACCCCATATTAAACGCCTAAGAATGTACCTGACTAGTAAGTATCTTAAAACCTATGGATTGCTATGTCTCCAAAAGAGAATCAAGCGTGTGTACAGGGGCATAAACGCAGCAGTGATAGGATTGGAGAGTTTCGGTGAGCAAATGAAGACCCTTTGAAGTCATATTGCATGGTACCCATTCCACGGGTCTCAACTCTCCAGGTTTAAGGTATTCTTCCTTCAGCTAAATCATGCACGTGGAACCCAGAGTATGATCAACCGTGTGAACGGGAGACGTGTTCAAATATGTCTCAGTTTTCCTCCGCTGGTACTCGGGTGCAACATTCCAGACGCTTTACTAACACTCTCGCCACTTGGAGAGTCAGCGCCTTTAACCTCCTGTTTGGCCCAGTTTGCAATTTCTGCGGAAGATGAACAGGAATAGGGAGAACCAATGAGAGACTAGCTGGAGGTGTCTGGACGGGCAAATTTAACTCTCATTTCCCATCTGGAAGAGGAACTAACCAAAGGCTCAGCGTGCCATGCCGGAACCAGATTAGGGCCTGAAGCCATCCTGCGGTGTTGCGGCCAGCTCAAAAGAAAGCGAGTTGAAGAAAGGAGCTCAGGGGCACTGCAATTCACGAACCTGCTGAGTTATAAATGACAGCTATCGTTCAAAAATATACTGAAGTAAGGCTGCCAAGAGGACTTGAAAGCGGGGCAGAATTGCAGGAAACCGATTTCAGGAGGTAGACTGGAATTGCATTGAAAGCATAGGAAAAGAGGCAGAACGTCCACAATGATGCACTTGGACAAAAAGGGCGTATGCGTTTTTTCCTGAATATATTCAGGAAAAAACGCATACGCCCTTTTTGGCCAACCAAGCAAGCTTGCAAACGAAATCGGCACTACAATGAAGTCTCACTTCCCCCAGGTCAAAAGGGCCATCTGAAAAAAGTGTAAAATCCAGAAAGGCAGGACAGGCCATGGAGAACTGGGAGCCTTGTTATGCTGATGGGCGGGATGTAAATTGCCAACAGACACTCGGGAGAAGTGTATGGTGTTTCCTGAAACATCTAAAAAACAAAGCAACAGAGCCTAGGGCACTTCCACTTATGGTCCTATAGCTTAGGGAAATTAAAATCAAAAAGACACAGCCACCCCAAAGTTTGGGCCGCCTCTGTTTACAAGAACCTCATTTACCATACAAGTTCAATATCACAGAAAGTGAAAAATGGATAAAGAATTGTGGTACTTATTTACAATGCAGTATCACTCAGCAATGAAATCTATGTCATCAGGCCCGTAGCAGAATAATGAGTGGATTCAGGTACGATGATTCTAACTGAAATAAGTCACACAGAAAAAGAAACATCATAAGATATCACTAATACACGGAATGTAAACTTGGCTACACAGGAACTGAATTCCAAAACAGAACAAGGTCTCAAATTTAGAAAACCAACTTATGCTTGCTTAAGGGGAAAGGTGAGTTGGGGTGCTGCCTAAAACCAGAGATTGAAATGAGCACAGATAAAGTTCCTTAAGCCAAATATGGAATAGACAAGAGCTACTCCTTGCTCAACGAAATGGACTCAACACCGCATATTAAATGCCTAAGTATGTACCTGACTAGTAAGTATCTTCAAACCTATGGATTGCTATGTCTCCGAAAGAGAATCAAGCGTGTGTACAGGGGCATAAACGCAGCAGTGATAGGATTGGAGAGGTTCGGTGAGCAAATGAAGACCCTTTGAAGTCATATTGCATGGTACCCATTCCACGGGTTTCAACTACCCAGGTTTAAGGTATTCTTCCTTCACCTAAAACATGCATGTGGAACCTAGAGTATGATCAACCATGTGATCGGGATACGTGTTCAAATATGTCTCAGTTTTCGTACCCTGGTACTCGGGTGCAACATTCCAGACGCTTTACTAACACTCTCCCAACTTGGAGAGTCAGTCCCTTTAACATCCTGTTTGGCCCAGTTTGCAATTTCTGCGGAAGATGAACAGGAATAGGGAGAACCAATGAGAGACTAGCTGGAGGTGTCTGGACGGGCAAATTTAACTCTCATTTCCCAACAGGAAGAGGAATTAACCAAAGGCTCAGCGTGCCGTGCCCGAAACAGATTAGGGCCTGAAGCCATCTTGCGGTGTTGCGGCCAGCTCAAAAGAAAGCGAGTTGAAGAAAGGAGCTCAGGGGCACTGTAATTCACAAACCTGCAGAGTTATAAATGACAGCTATCGTCCAAAAATATACTGAAGTAAGGCTGCCAAGAGGACTTGAAAGCGGGGCAGAATTGCAGGAAACCGATTTCAGGAGGTAGACTGGAATTGCATTGAAAGCATCGGCAAAGAGGCAGAACGTCCACAATGATGCACTTGGCCAAAAAGGCCGTATGCGTTTTTTCCTGAATATATTCAGGAAAAAACGCATACGCACTTTTTGGCCAACCAAGCAAACTTGCAATGGAAATCTGCACTACAATGAAGTCTCACTTCCCCCCAGTCAAAAGGGCCATCTGAAAAAAGTGTAAAATCCAGAAACGCAGGACAGGCCATGGAGAACTGGGAGCCTTGTTATGCTCATGGGCGGGATGTAAATTGCCAACAGACACTCGGGAGAAGTGTATGGTGTTTCCTGAAGGAACTAAGAAACAAAGCAACAAAGCCTAGGGCACTTCCACTTATGGTCCTATAGCTTAGGGAAATTAAAATCAAAAAGACACAGCCACCCCAAAGTTTGGGACGCCTCTGTTTACAAGAACCTCGTTTACCGTACAAGTTCAATATCACAGAAAGTGAAAAATGGATAAAGAACTTGTGGTACTTACGTACAATGCAGTATCACTCAGCAATGAAATCTATGTCATCAGGCCCGTAGCAGCATAATGAGTGGATTCAGGTATGATGATTCTAACTGAAATAAGTCACACAGAAAAACAAACATCATAAGATATCACTAATACACGGAATGTAAACTTGGCTACACAGGAACTGAATTCCAAAACAGAACAGTGTCTCAAATTTAGAAAACCAACTTATGCTTGCTTAAGGGGAAAGGTGAGTTGGGGTGCTGCATAAAACCAGAGATTGAAATGAGCACAGATAAAGTTCCTTAAGCCAAATATGGAATAGACAAGAGCTACTCCTTGCTCAACGAAATGGACTCAACACCGCATATTAAACGCCTAAGTATGTACCTGACTAGTAAGTATCTTCAAACCTATGGATTGCTATGTCTCCGAAAGAGAATCAAGCGTGTGTACAGGGGCATAAACGCAGCAGTGATAGGATTGGAGAGGTTCGGTGAGCAAATGAAGACCCTTTGAAGTCATATTGCATGGTACCCATTCCACGGGTTTCAACTACCCAGGTTTAAGGTATTCTTCCTTCACCTAAAACATGCATGTGGAACCTAGAGTATGATCAACCATGTGATCGGGAGACGTGTTCAAATATGTCTCAGTTTTCGTACCCTGGTACTCGGGTGCAACATTCCAGACGCTTTACTAACACTCTCCCAACTTGGAGAGTCAGTCCCTTTAACATCCTGTTTGGCCCAGTTTGCAATTTCTGCGGAAGATGAACAGGAATAGGGAGAACCAATGAGAGACTAGCTGGAGGTGTCTGGACGGGCAAATTTAACTCTCATTTCCCAACAGGAAGAGGAATTAACCAAAGGCTCAGCGTGCCGTGCCCGAAACAGATTAGGGCCTGAAGCCATCTTGCGGTGTTGCGGCCAGCTCAAAAGAAAGCGAGTTGAAGAAAGGAGCTCAGGGGCACTGTAATTCACAAACCTGCAGAGTTATAAATGACAGCTATCGTCCAAAAATATACTGAAGTAAGGCTGCCAAGAGGACCTGAAAGCGGGGCAGAATTGCAGGAAACCGATTTCAGGAGGTAGACTGGAATTGCATTGAAAGCATCGGCAAAGAGGCAGAACGTCCACAATGATGCACTTGGCCAAAAAGGGCGTATGCGTTTTTTCCTGAATATATTCAGGAAAAAACGCATACGCACTTTTTGGCCAACCAAGCAAACTTGCAATGGAAATCTGCACTACAATGAAGTCTCACTTCCCCCCGGTCAAAAGGGCCATCTGAAAAAAGTGTAAAATCCAGAAACGCAGGACAGGCCATGGAGAACTGGGAGCCTTGTTATGCTCATGGGCGGGATGTAAATTGCCAACAGACACTCGGGAGAAGTGTATGGTGTTTCCTGAAGGAACTAAGAAACAAAGCAACAAAGCCTAGGGCACTTCCACTTATGGTCCTATAGCTTAGGGAAATTAAAATCAAAAAGACACAGCCACCCCAAAGTTTGGGACGCCTCTGTTTACAAGAACCTCGTTTACCGTACAAGTTCAATATCACAGAAAGTGAAAAATGGATAAAGAACTTGTGGTACTTACGTACAATGCAGTATCACTCAGCAATGAAATCTATGTCATCAGGCCCGTAGCAGCATAATGAGTGGATTCAGGTATGATGATTCTAACTGAAATAAGTCACACAGAAAAACAAACATCATAAGATATCACTAATACACGGAATGTAAACTTGGCTACACAGGAACTGAATTCCAAAACAGAACAGTGTCTCAAATTTAGAAAACCAACTTATGCTTGCTTAAGGGGAAAGGTGAGTTGGGGTGCTGCATAAAACCAGAGATTGAAATGAGCACAGATAAAGTTCCTTAAGCCAAATATGGAATAGACAAGAGCTACTCCTTGCTCAACGAAATGGACTCAACACCCCAAATTAAACGCCTAAGAATGTACCTGACTAGTAAGTATCTTAAAACCTATGGATTGCTATGTCTCCATAAGAGAATCAAGCGTGTGTACAGGGGCATAAATGCAGCAGTGATAGGATTGGAGAGGTTCGGTGAGCAAATGAAGACCCTTTGAAGTCATATTGCATGGTACCCATTCCACGGGTCTCAACTCTCCAGGTTTAAGGTATTCTTCCTTCAGCTAAAACATGCATGTGGAACCCAGAGTATGATCAACCGTGTGAACAGGAGACGTGTTCAAATATGTCTCAGTTTTCCTCCCCGGTACTCGGGTGCAACATTCCAGACGCTTTACTAACACTCCCCCGACTTGGAGAGTCAGCGCCTTTAACCTCCTGTTTGACCCAGTTTGCAATTTCTGTGGAAGATGAACAGGAATAGGGAGAACCAATGAGAGACTAGCTGGAGGTGTCTGGACGGGCAAATTTAACTCTCATTTCCCACCAGGAAGAGGAAATAACCAAAGGCTCAGCGTGCCATGCCTGAACCAGATTAGGACCTGAAGCCATCCTGCGTTGTTGCGGCCAGCTCAAAAGAAAGCGAGTTGAAGAAAGGAGCTCAGGGGCACTGTAATTCACAAACCTGCAGAGTTATAAATGACAGCTATCGTCCAAAAATATACTGAAGTAAGGCTGCCAAGAGGACTTGAAAGCAGGGCAGAATTGCAGGAAACCGATTTCAGGAGGTAGACTGGAATTACATTGAAAGCATAGGAAAAGAGGCAGAACGTCCACAATGATGCACTTGGCCAAAAAGGGCGTATGCGTTTTTTCCTGAATATATTCAGGAAAAAACGCATACGCCCTTTTTGGCCAACCAAGCAAGCTTGCAAAGGAAATCTGCACTACAATGAAGTCTCACTTCCCCCCGGTCAAAAGGGCCATCTGAAAAAAGTGTAAAATCCAGAAAGGCAGGACAGGCCATGGAGAACTGGGAGCCTTGTTATGCTGATGGGCGCGATGTAAATTGCCAAAGACACTCCGGAGAAGTGTATGGTGTTTCCTGAAACATCTAAAATACAAAGCAACAGAGCCTAGGGCACTTCCACTTATGGTCCTATAGCTTAGGGAAATTAAAATCAAAAAGACACAGCCACCCCAAAGTTTGGGACACCTCTGTTTACAAGAACCTCTTTTACCGTACAAGTTCAATATCACAGAAAGTGAAAAATGGATAAAGAACTTGTGGTACTTACGTACAATGCAGTATCACTCAGCAATGAAATCTATGTCATCAGGCCCGTAGCAGCATAATGAGTGGATTCAGGTACGATGATTCTAACTGAAATAAGTCACACAGAAAAAGAAACATCATAAGATATCACTAATACACGGAATGTAAACTTGGCTACACAGGAACTGAATTCCAAAACAGAACAGGGTCTCAAATTTAGAAAACCAACTTATGCTTGCTTAAGGGGAAAGGTGAGTTGGGGTGCTGCATAAAACCAGAGATTGAAATGAGCACAGATAAAGTTCCTTAAGCCAAATATGGAATAGACAAGAGCTACTCCTTGCTCAACGAAATGGACTCAACACCGCATATTAAACACCTAAGAATGTACCTGACTAGTAAGTATCTTAAAACCTATGGATTGCTATGTCTCCAAAAGAGAATCAAGCGTGTGTACAGGGGCATAAACGCAGCAGTGATAGGATTGGAGAGGTTCGGTGAGCAAATGAAGACCCTTTGAAGTCATATTGCATGGTACCCATTCCACGGGTCTCAACTCTCCAGGTTTAAGGTATTCTTCCTTCAGCTAAATCATGCACGTGGAACCCAGAGTATGATCAATCGTGTGAACGGGAGACGTGTTCATATGTGTCTCAGTTTTACTCCCCTGGTACTCGGGTGCAACATTCCAGACGCTTTACTAACACTCTCCCCACTTGGAGAGTCAGCGCCTTTAACCTCCTGTTTGGCCCAGTTTGCAATTTCTGCGGAATATGAACAGGAATAGGGAGAACCAATGAGAGACTAGCTGGAGGTGTCTGGACGGGCAAATTTAACTCTCATTTCCCACCAGGAAGAGGAATTAACCAAAGGCTCAGCGTGCCATGCCGGAACCAGATTAGGGCCTGAAGCCAACCTGCGGTGTTGCGGCCAGGTCACAAGAAAGCGAGTTGAAGAAAGGAGCTCAGGGGCACTGTATTTCACAAAACTGCAGAGATATAAATGACAGCTATCGTCCAAAAATATACTGAAGTAAGGCTGCCAAGAGGACTTGAAAGCGGGGCAGAATTGCAGGAAACCGATTTCAGGAGGTAGACTGGAATTGCATTGAAAGCATAGGAAAAGAGGCAGAACGTCCACAATGATGCACTTGGCCAAAAAGGGCGTATGCGTTTTTTCCTGAATATATTCAGGAAAAAACGCATACGCCCTTTTTGGCCAACCAAGCAAGCTTGCAAAGGAAATCTGCACTACAATGAAGTCTCACTTCCCCCCGGTCAAAAGGGCCATCTGAAAAAAGTGTAAAATCCAGAAAGGCAGGACAGGCCATGGAGAACTGGGAGCCTAGTTATGCTGATGGGCGGGATGTAAATTGCCAACAGAAACTCGGGAAAGTGTATGGTGTTTCCTGAAACATCTAAAAAACAAAGCAACAGAGCCTAGGGCACTTCCACTTATGGACCTATAGCTTAGGGAAATTAAAATCAAAAAGACACAGCCACCCCAAAATTTGGGACGCCTCTGTTTACAAGATCCTTGTTTACAGTACAAGTTCAACATAGCAGAAAGTGAAAAATGGATAAAGAAGTTGTATTTACTTACAAAGCAATATGACTCAGCAATGAAATCTATCTCATAGGGCACTTAGCAGCACAATGAGTGGATTCAGGTATGATGATTCTAACTGAAATAAGTCACACAGAAAAAGAAATATCATAAGATATCAGTAATACACGGAATGTAAACTTGGCTACACAGGAACTGAATTACAGAACAGAACAGGGTCTCAAATTTAGAAAACCAACTTATGCTTGCTTAAGGGTAAAGGTGAGTTGGGGTGCTGCATAAAACCAGAGATTGAAATGAGCACAGATAAAGTTCCTTAAGCCAAATATGGAATAGACAAAAGCTACTCCTTGCTCAACGAAATGGACTCAACACCCCATATTAAACGCCTAAGAATGTACCTGACTTGTAAGTATCTTAAAACCTATGGATTGCTATGTCTCCAAAAGAGAATCAAGCATGTGTACAGGGGCATAAACGAAGCAGTGATAGGATTGGAGAGGTTCGATGAGCAAATGAAGACCCTTTGAAGTCATATTGCATGGTACCCATTCCACGGGTTTCAACTACCCAGGTTTAAGTTATTCTTCATTCAGCTAAAACATGCATGTGGAACCTAGAGTATGATCAACCATGTGATCGGGAGACGTGTTCAAATATGTCTCAGTTTTCGTACCCTGGTACTCGGGTGCAACATTCCAGATGCTTTACTAACACTCTCCCGACTTGGAGAGTCAGTCCCTTTAACCTCCTGTTTGGCCCAGTTTGCAATTTCTGCGGAAGATGAACAGGAATAGGGAGAACCAATGAGAGACTAGCTGGAGGTGTCTGGACGGGCAAATTTAACTCTCATTTCCCACCAGGAAGAGGAATTAACCAAAGGCCCAGCGTGCCTTGCCGGAACCAGATTAGGGCCTGAAGCCATCCTGCGGTGTTGAGGCCAGCTCACAAGAAAGCGAGTTGAAGAAAGGAGCTCAGGGGCACTGTAATTCAGAAACCTGCAGAGTTATAAATGACAGCTATCGTCCAAAAATATACTGAAGTAAGGCTCCCAAGAGGACTTGAAAGCGGAGCAGAATTGCAGGAAACCGATTTCAGGAGGTAGACTGGAATTGCATTGAAAGCATAGGAAAAGAGGCAGAACGTCCACAATGATGCACTTGGCCAAAAAGGGCGTATGCGTTTTTTCCTGAATATATTCAGGAAAAAACGCATACGCCCTTTTAGGCCAACCAAGCAAGCTTGCAAAGGAAATCTGCACTACATGAAGTCTCACTTCCCCCCGGTCAAAAGGGCCATCTGAAAAAAGTGTAAAATCCAGAAAGGCAGGACAGGCCATGGAGAACTGGGAGCCTTGTTATGCTGATGGGCGGGATGGAAATTGCCAACAGACACTCGGGAGAAGTGTATGGTGTTTCCTGAAACATCTAAAAAACAAAGCAACAGAGCCTAGGGCACTTCCACTTATGGTCCTATAGCTTAGGGAAATTAAAATCAAAAAGACACAGCCACCCCAAAGTTTGGGACGCCTCTGTTTACAAGAACCTCGTTTACCGTACAAGTTCAATATCACAGAAAGTGAAAAATGGATAAAGAACTTGTGGTACTTACGTACAATGCAGTATCACTCAGCAATGAAATCTATGTCATCAGGCCCGTAGCAGCATAATGAGTGGATTCAGGTATGATGATTCTAACTGAAATAAGTCACACAGAAAAAGAAACATCATAAGATATCAGTAATACACGGAATGTAAACTTGGCTACACAGGAACTGAATTCCAAAACAGAACAGGGTCTCAAATTTAGAAAACCAACTTATGCTTGCTTAAGGGGAAAGGTGAGTTGGGGTGCTGCATAAAACCAGAGATTGAAATGAGCACAGATAAAGTTCCTTAAGCCAAATATGGAATAGAAAAGAGCTACTCCTTGCTCAACAAAATGGACTCAACACCCCATATTCAACGCCTAAGAATGTACCTGTCTAGTAAGTATCTTAAAACCTATGGATTGCTATGTCTCCAAAAGAGAATCAAGCGTGTGTACAGGGGCATAAACGCAGCAGTGATAGGATTGGAGAGGTTCGGTGAGCAAATGAAGACCCTTTGAAGTCATATTGCATGCTACCCATTCCACGGGTCTCAACTCTCCAGGTTTAAGGTATTCTTCCTTCAGCTAAATCATGCACGTGGAACCCAGAGTATGATCAACCATGTGAACGGGAGACGTGTTCAAATATGTCTCAGTTTTCGTACCCTGGTACTCGGGTGCAACATTCCAGACGCTTTACTAACACTCTCCCGACATGGAGAGTCAGTCCCTTTAACCTCCTCTATGGCTCAGTTTGCAATATCTGCGGAAGATGAACAGGAATAGCGAGAACCAATGAGAGACTAGCTGGAGGTGTCTGGACGGGCAAATTTAACTCTCATTTCCCACCAGGAAGAGGAATTAACCAAAGGCTCAGCGTGCCGTGCCGGAACCAGATTAGGTCCTGAAGCCATCCTGCGGTTTTGCGGCCATCTCACAAGAAAGCGAGTTGAAGAAAGGAGCTCAGGGGCACTGTAATTCACAAACCTGCAGAGTTATAAATGACAGCTATCGTCCAAAAATATACTGAAGTAAGGCTGCCAAGAGGACTTGAAAGCGGGGCAGAATTGCAGGAAACCGATTTCAGAAGGTAGACTGGAATTGCATTGAAAGCATAGGAAAAGAGGCAGAACGTCCACAATGATGCACTTGGCCAAAAAGGGCGTATGCGTTTTTTCCTGAATATATTCAGGAAAAAACGCATACGCCCTTTTTGGCCAACCAAGCAAGCTTGCAAAGAAAATCTGCACTACAATGAAGTCTCACTTCCCCCCGGTCAAAAGGGCCATCTGAAAAAAGTGTAAAATCCAGAAAGGCAGGACAGGCCATGGAGAACTGGGAGCCTTGTTATGCTGATGGGAGGGATGTAAATTGCCAACAGACACTCGGGAGAAGTGTATGGTGTTTCCTGAAACATCTACAAAACAAAGCAACAGAGCCTAGGGCACTTCAACTTATGGTCCTATAGCTTAGGGAAATTAAAATCAAAAAGACACAGCCACCCCAAAGTTTGGGACGCCTCTGTTTACAAGATCCTTGTTTACAGTACATGTTCAACATCGCAGAAAGTGAAAAATGGATAAAGAAGTTGTGGTATTTACTTACAAACAATATCACTCAGCAATAAAATCTATGTCATCAGGAGCTTAGCAGCACAATGAGTGGATTCAGGTATGATGATTCTAACTGAAATAAGTCACACAGAAATAGAAACATCATAAGATATCACTAATACACGGAATGTAAACTTGGCTACACAGGAACTGAATTACAGAACAGAACAGGGTCTCAAATTTAGAAAACCAACTTATGCTTGCTTAAGGGGAAAGGTGAGTTGGGGTGCTGCATAAAACCAGAGATTGAAAGGAGCACAGATAAAGTTCCTTAAGCCAAATATGGAATAGACAAGAGCTACTCCTTGCTCAACGAAATGGACTCAACACCCCAAATTAAACGCCTAAGAATGTACCTGACTAGTAAGTATCTTAAAACCTATGGATTGCTATGTCTCCAAAAGAGAATCAAGCATGTGTACAGGGGCATAAACGCAGCAGTGATAGGATTGGAGAGGTTCGATGAGCAAATGAAGACCCTTTGAAGTCATATTGCATGGTACCCATTCCACGGGTTTCAACTACCCAGGTTTAAGTTATTCTTCATTCAGCTAAAACATGCATGTGGAACCTAGAGTATGATCAACCATGTGATCGGGAGACGTGTTCAAATATGTCTTAGTTTTCGTACCCTGGTACTTGGGTGCAACATTCCAGATGCTTTACTAACACTCTCCCGACTTGGAGAGTCAGTCCCTTTAACCTCCTGTTTGGCCCACTTTGCAATTTCTGCGGAAGATGAACAGGAATAGGGAGAACCAATGAGAGACTAGCTGGAGGTTTCTGGACGGGCAAATTTAACTCTCATTTCCCACCAGGAAGAGGAATTAACCAAAGGCCCAGCATGCCTTGCCGGAACCAGATTAGGGCCTGAAGCCATCCTGCGGTGTTGAGGCCAGCTCACAAGAAAGCGAGTTGAAGAAAGGAGCTCAGGGGCACTGTAATTCAGAAACCTGCAGAGTTATAAATGACAGCTATCGTCCAAAAATATACTGAAGTAAGGCTCCCAAGAGGACTTGAAAGCGGGGCAGAATTGCAGGAAACCGATTTCAGGAGGTAGACTGGAATTGCATTGAAAGCATAGGAAAAGAGGCAGAACGTCCACAATGATGCACTTGGCCAAAAAGGGCGTATGCGTTTTTTCCTGAATATATTCAGGAAAAAACGCATACGCCCTTTTAGGCCAACCAAGCAAGCTTGCAAAGGAAATCTGCACTACATGAAGTCTCACTTCCCCCCGGTCAAAAGGGCCATCTGAATAAAGTGTAAAATCCAGAAAGGCAGGACAGGCCATGGAGAACTGGGAGCCTTGTTATGCTGATGGGCGGGATGGAAATTGCCAACAGACACTCGGGAGAAGTGTATGGTGTTTCCTAAAGCATCTAAGAAACAAAGCAACAGAGCCTAGGGCACTTTCACTTATGGTCCTATAGCTTAGGGAAATTAAAATCAAAAAGACACAGCCACCCCAAAGTTTGGGACGCCTCTGTTTACAAGAACCTCGTTTACCGTACAAGTTCAATATCACAGAAAGTGAAAAATGGATAAAGAACTTGTGGTACTTACGTACAATGCAGTATCACTCAGCAATGAAATCTATGTCATCAGGCCCGTAGCAGCATAATGAGTGGATTCAGGTATGATGATTCTAATTGAAATAAGTCACACAGAAAAAGAAACATCATAAGATATCAGTAATACACGGAATGTAAACTTGGCTACACAGGAACTGAATTCCAAAACAGAACAGGGTCTCAAATTTAGAAAACCAACTTATGCTTGCTTAAGGGGAAAGGTGAGTTGGGGTGCTGCATAAAACCAGAGATTGAAATGAGCACAGATAAAGTTCCTTAAGCCAAATATGGAATAGACAAGAGCTACTCCTTGCTCAACGAAATGGACTCAACACCCCATATTAAACGCCTAAGAATGTACCTGACTAGTAAGTATCTTAAAACCTATGGATTGCTATGTCTCCAAAAGAGAATCAAGCGTGTGTACAGGGGCATAAACGCAGCAGTGATAGGATTGGAGAGATTCGGTGAGCAAATGAAGACCCTTTGAAGTCATATTGCATGCTACCCATTCCACGGGTCTCAACTCTCCAGGTTTAATGTATTCTTCCTTCAGCTAAATCATGCACGTGGAACCCAGAGTATGATCAACCGTGTGAACGGGAGACGTGTTCAAATATGTCTCAGTTTTCGTACCCTGGTACTCGGGTGCAACATTCCAGACGCTTTACTAACACTCTCCCGACATGGAGAGTCAGTCCCTTTAACCTCCTGTATGGCTCAGTTTGCAATATCTGCGGAAGATGAACAGGAATAGCGAGAACCAATGAGAGACTAGCTGGAGGTGTCTGGACGGGCAAATTTAACTCTCATTTCCCACCAGGAAGAGGAATTAACCAAAGGCTCAGCGTGCCGTGCCGGAACCAGATTAGGGCCTGAAGCCATCCTGCGGTGTTGCGGCCATCTCACAAGAAAGCGAGTTGAAGAAAGGAGCTCAGGGGCACTGTAATTCACAAACCTGCAGAGTTATAAATGACAGCTATCGTCCAAAAATATACTGAAGTAAGGCTTCCAAGAGGACTTGAAAGCGGGGCAGAATTGCAGGAAACCGATTTCAGGAGGTAGACTGGAATTGCATTGAAAGCATAGGAAAAGAGGCAGAACGTCCACAATGATGCACTTGGCCAAAAAGGGCGTATGCGTTTTTTCCTGAATATATTCAGGAAAAAACGCACACGCCCTTTTTGGCCAACCAAGCAAGCTTGCAAAGAAAATCTGCACTACAATGAAGTCTCACTTCCCCCCGGTCAAAAGGGCCATCTGAAAAAAGTGTAAAATCCAGAAAGGCAGGACAGGCCATGGAGAACTGGGAGCCTTGTTATGCTGATGGGAGGGATGTAAATTGCCAACAGACACTCGGGAGAAGTGTATGGTGTTTCCTGAAACATCTACAAAACAAAGCAACAGAGCCTAGGGCACTTCCACTTATGGTCCTATAGCTTAGGGAAATTAAAATCAAAAAGACACAGCCACCCCAAAGTTTGGGACGCCTCTGTTTACAAGATCCTTGTTTACAGTACATGTTCAACATCACAGAAAGTGAAAAATGGATAAAGAATTTGTATTTACTTACAAAGCAATATCACTCAGCAATGAAATCTATGTCATCAGTCCCTTAGCAGCACAATGAGTGGATTCAGGTATGATGATTCTAACTGAAATAAGTCACACAGAAAAAGAAACATCATAAGATATCAGTAATACACGGAATGTAAACTTGGCTACACAGGAACTGAATTACAGAACAGAACAGGGTCTCAAATTTAGAAAACCAACTTATGCTTGCTTAAGGGGAAAGGTGAGTTGAGGTGCTGCATAAAACCAGGGATTGAAAT
This sequence comes from Grampus griseus, assembly GCF_964374135.1. Classification (NCBI taxonomy): domain Eukaryota; kingdom Metazoa; phylum Chordata; class Mammalia; order Artiodactyla; family Delphinidae; genus Grampus; species Grampus griseus. The sequence goes on along the minus strand of NW_028132999.1, from coordinate 204,953 downwards.
GAGCACAGATAAAGTTCCTTAAGCCAAATATGGAATAGACAAGAGCTACTCCTTGCTCAACGAAATGGACTCAACACCGCATATTAAACGCCTAAGAATGTACCTGACTAGTAACTATCTAAAAACCTATGGATTACTATGTCTGCGAAAGAGAATCAAGCATGTGTGCAGGGGCATAAACGCAGCAGTGATAGGATTGGAGTGGTTCGGTGAGCAAATGAAGACCCTTTGAGGTCGTATTGCATGGTACCCATTCCACGGGTTTCAAGTACCCAGGTTTAAGGTATTCTTCCTTCAGCTAAAACATGCATGTGGAACCCAGAGTATGATCAACCGTGTGAACGGGAGACGTGTTCAAATATGTCTCAGTTTTCCTCCCCTGGTACTCGGGTGCAACATTCCAGACGCTTTACTAACACTCTCCCCACTTGGAGAGTCAGAGCCTTTAACCTCCTGTTTGGCCCAGTTTGCAATTTCTGCGGAAGATGAACAGGAATAGCGAGAACCAATGAGAGACTAGCTGGAGGTGTCTGGACGGGCAAATTTCACTCTCATTTCCCACCAGGAAGAGGAATTAACCAAAGGCTCAGCGTGCCGTGCCGGAACCAGATTAGGGCCTGAAGCCATCCTGCGGTGTTGCGGCCAGGTCACAAGAAAGCGAGTTGAAGAAAGGAGCTCAGGGGCACTGTAATTCACAAACCTGCAGAGTTATAAATGACAGCTATCGTCCAAAAATATACTGAAGTAAGGCTGCCAAGAGGACTTGAAAGCGGGGCAGAATTGCAGGAAACCGATTTCAGGAGGTAGACTGGAATTGCATTGAAAGCATAGGAAAAGAGGCAGAACGTCCACAATGATGCACTTGGCCAAAAAGGCCGTATGCGTTTTTTCCTGAATATATTCAGGAAAAAACGCATACGCCCTTTTTGGCCAACCAAGCAAGCTTGCAAAGGAAATCTGCACTACAATGAAGTCTCACTTCCCCCCGGTCAAAAGGGCCATCTGAAAAAAGTGTAAAATCCAGAAAGGCAGGACAGGCCATGGAGAACTGGGAGCCTTGTTATGCTGATGGGCGGGATGTAAATTGCCAACAGACACTCGGGAGAAGTGTATGGTGTTTCCTGATGCATCTAAGAAACAAAGCAACAGAGCCTAGGGCACTTCCACTTATGGTCCTATAGCTTAGGGAAATTAAAATCAAAAAGACACAGCCACCCCAAAGTTTGGGACGCCTCTGTTTACAAGAACCTCATTTACCGTACAAGTTCAATATCACAGAAAGTGAAAAATGGATAAAGAACTTGTGGTACTTACGTACAATGCAGTATCACTCAGCAATGAAATCTATGTCATCAGGCCCGTAGCAGCATAATGAGTGGATTCAGGTACGATGATTCTAACTGAAATAAGTCACGCAGAAAATGAAACATCATAAGATATCACTAATACACGGAATGTAAACTTGGCTACACAGGAACTGAATTCCAAAACAGAACAGGGTCTCAAATTTAGAAAACCAACTTATGCTTGCTTAAGGGGAAAGGTGAGTTGGGGTGCTGCATAAAACCAGAGATTGAAATGAGCACAGATAAAGTTCCTTAAGCCAAATATGGAATAGACAAGAGCTACTCCTTGCTCAACGAAATGGACTCAACACCCCATATTAAACGCCTAAGAATGTACCTGACTAGTAAGTATCTTAAAACCTATGGATTGCTATGTCTCCGAAAGAGAATCATGCGTGTGTACAGGGGCATAAACGCACCAGTGATAGGATTTGAGAGGTTCGGTGAGCAAATTAAGACCCTTTGAAGTCATATTGCATGGTACCCATTCCACGGGTTTCAACTACCCAGCTTTAAGGTATTCTTCCTTCAGCTAAATCATGCATGTGGAACCTAGAGTATGATCAACCCTGTGATCGGGAGACGTGTTCAAATATGTCTCAATTTTCGTACCCTGGTACTCGGGTGCAACATTCCAGAGGCTTTACTAACACTCTCCCGACTTGGAGAGTCAGTCCCCTTAACCTCTTGTTTGGCCCACTTTGCAATTTCTGCGGAAGATGAACAGGAATAGGGAGAACCAATGACAGACTAGCTGGGGGTGTCTGGACGGGCAAATTTAACTCTCATTTCCCACCAGGAAGAGGAACTAACCAAAGGCTCAGCGTGCCGTGCCGGAACCAGATTAGGGCCTGAAGCCATCCTGCAGTGTTGTGACCAGGTCAAAAGAAAGCGAGTTGAAGAAAGGAGCTCAGGGGCACTGTAATTCACAAACCTGCAGAGTTATAAATGACAGCTATCGTCCAAAAATATACTGAAGTAAGGCTGCCAAGAGGACTTGAAAGCGGGGCAGAATTGCAGGAAACCGATTTCAGGAGGTAGACTGGAATTGCATTGAAAGCATAGGAAAAGAGGCAGAACGTCCACAATGATGCACTTGGCCAAAAAGGGCGTATGCGTTTTTTCCTGAATATATTCAGGAAAAAACGCATACGCCCTTTTTGGCCAACCAAGCAAGCTTGCAAAGGAAATCTACACTACAATGAAGTCTCACTTCCCCCCGGTCAAAAGGGCCATCTGAAAAAAGTGTAAAATCCAGAAAGGCAGGACAGGCCATGGAGAACTGGAAGCCTTGTTATGCTGATGGGCGGGATGTAAATTGCCAACAGACACTCGGGAGATGTGTATGGTGTTTCCTGAAACATCTAAAAAACAAAGCAACAGAGCCTAGGCCACTTCCACTTATGGTCCTATAGCTTAGGGAAATTAAAATCAAAAAGACACAGCCACCCCAAAGTTTGGAATGGCTCTGTTTACAAGAACCTCGTTTACAGTACAAGTTCAACATCGCAGAAAGTGAAAAATGGATAAAGAAGTTATGGTATTTACTTACAAAGCAATATCACTCAGCAATGAAATCTATGTCATCAGGCCCTTAGCAGCACAATGAGTGGATTTAGGTAGGATGATTCTAACTGAAATAAGTCACACAGAAAAAGAAACATCATAAGATATCAGTAATACACGGAATGTAAACTTGGCTACACAGGAACTGAATTCCAAAACAGAACAGCGTCTCAAATTTAGAAAACCAACTTATGCTTGCTTAAGGGGAAAGGTGAGTTGGGGTGCTGCATAAAACCAGAGATTGAAATGAGCACAGATAAAGTTCCTTATGCCAAATATGGAATAGACAAGAGCTACTCCTTGCTCAACGAAAAGGACTCAACACCGCATATTAAACGCCTAAGAATGTACCTGACTAGTAAGTATCTTAAAACCTATGGATTGCTATGTCTCCGAAAGAGAATCAAGCATGTGTACAGGGGCATAAACGCAGCAGTGATAGGATTGGAGAGGTTCGGTGAGCAAATGAAGAACCTTTGAAGTCATATTGCATGGTACCCATTCCACGGGTTTCAACTACCCAGTTTTAAGGTATTCTTCCTTCAGCTAAAACATGCATGTGGAACCTAGAGTATGATCAACCATGTGATCGGGAGATGTGTTCAAATATGTCTCAGTTTTCGTCCCCTGGTACTCAGGTGCAACATTCCAGATGCTTTACTAACACTCTCCCGACTTGGAGAGTCAGTCCCTTTAACCTCCCGTTTGGCCCAGTTTGCAATTTCTGCGGAAGATGAACAGGAATAGCGAGAACCAATGAGAGACTAGCTGGAGGTGTCTGGACGGGCAAATTTAACTCTCATTTCCCACCAGGAAGAGGAACTAACCAAAGGCTCAGCGTGCCGTGCCAGAACCAGATTAGGGCCTGAAGCCATCCTGCGGTGTTGAGGCCAGCTCACAAGAAAGCGAGTTGAAGAAAGGAGCTCAGGGGCACTGTAATTCAGAAACCTGCAGAGTTATAAATGACAGCTATCGTCCAAAAATATACTGAAGTAAGGCTCCCAAGAGGACTTGAAAGTGGGGCAGAATTGCAGGAAACCGATTTCAGGAGGTAGACTGGAATTGCATTGAAAGCATAGGAAAAGAGGCAGAACGTCCACAATGATGCACTTGGCCAAAAAGGGCGTATGCGTTTTTTCCTGAATATATTCAGGAAAAAACGCATACGCCCTTTTAGGCCAACCAAGCAAGCTTGCAAAGGAAATCTGCACTACATGAAGTCTCACTTCCCCCCGGTCAAAAGAGCCATCTGAAAAAAGTGTAAAATCCAGAAAGGCAGGACAGGCCATGGAGAACTGGGAGCCTTGTTATGCTGATGGGCGGGATGGAAATTGCCAACAGACACTCGGGAGAAGTGTATGGTGTTTCCTGAAACATCTAAAAAACAAAGCAACAGAGCCTAGGGCACTTCCACTTATGGTCCTATAGCTTAGGGAAATTAAAATCAAAAAGACACAGCCACCCCAAAGTTTGGGACGCCTCTGTTTACAAGAACCTCGTTTACCGTACAAGTTCAATATCACAGAAAGTGAAAAATGGATAAAGAACTTGTGGTACTTACGTACAATGCAGTATCACTCAGCAATGAAATCTATGTCATCAGGCCCGTAGCAGCATAATGAGTGGATTCAGGTATGATGATTCTAACTGAAATAAGTCACACAGAAAAAGAAACATCATAAGATATCAGTAATACACGGAATGTAAACTTGGCTACACAGGAACTGAATTCCAAAACAGAACAGGGTCTCAAATTTAGAAAACCAACTTATGCTTGCTTAAGGGGAAAGGTGAGTTGGGGTGCTGCATAAAACCAGAGATTGAAATGAGCACAGATAAAGTTCCTTAAGCCAAATATGGAATAGAAAAGAGCTACTCCTTGCTCAACAAAATGGACTCAACACCCCATATTCAACGCCTAAGAATGTACCTGTCTAGTAAGTATCTTAAAACCTATGGATTGCTATGTCTCCAAAAGAGAATCAAGCGTGTGTACAGGGGCATAAACGCAGCAGTGATAGGATTGGAGAGGTTCGGTGAGCAAATGAAGACCCTTTGAAGTCATATTGCATGCTACCCATTCCACGGGTCTCAACTCTCCAGGTTTAAGGTATTCTTCCTTCAGCTAAATCATGCACGTGGAACCCAGAGTATGATCAACCGTGTGAACGGGAGACGTGTTCAAATATGTCTCAGTTTTCGTACCCTGGTACTCGGGTGCAACATTCCAGACGCTTTACTAACACTCTCCCGACATGGAGAGTCAGTCCCTTTAACCTCCTCTATAGCTCAGTTTGCAATATCTGCGGAAGATGAACAGGAATAGCGAGAACCAATGAGAGACTAGCTGGAGGTGTCTGGACGGGCAAATTTAACTCTCATTTCCCACCAGGAAGAGGAATTAACCAAAGGCTCAGCGTGCCGTGCCGGAACCAGATTAGGTCCTGAAGCCATCCTGCGGTGTTGCGGCCATCTCACAAGAAAGCGAGTTGAAGAAAGGAGCTCAGGGGCACTGTAATTCACAAACCTGCAGAGTTATAAATGACAGCTATCGTCCAAAAATATACTGAAGTAAGGCTGCCAAGAGGACTTGAAAGCGGGGCAGAATTGCAGGAAACCGATTTCAGAAGGTAGACTGGAATTGCATTGAAAGCATAGGAAAAGAGGCAGAACGTCCACAATGATGCACTTGGCCAAAAAGGGCGTATGCGTTTTTTCCTGAATATATTCAGGAAAAAACGCATACGCCCTTTTTGGCCAACCAAGCAAGCTTGCAAAGAAAATCTGCACTACAATGAAGTCTCACTTCCCCCCGGTCAAAAGGGCCATCTGAAAAAAGTGTAAAATCCAGAAAGGCAGGACAGGCCATGGAGAACTGGGAGCCTTGTTATGCTGATGGGAGGGATGTAAATTGCCAACAGACACTCGGGAGAACTGTATGGTGTTTCCTGAAACATCTACAAAACAAAGCAACAGAGCCTAGGGCACTTCCACTTATGGTCCTATAGCTTAGGGAAATTAAAATCAAAAAGACACAGCCACCCCAAAGTTTGGGACGCCTCTGTTTACAAGATCCTTGTTTACAGTACATGTTCAACATCGCAGAAAGTGAAAAATGGATAAAGAAGTTGTGGTATTTACTTACAAACAATATCACTCAGCAATAAAATCTATGTCATCAGGAGCTTAGCAGCACAATGAGTGGATTCAGGTATGATGATTCTAACTGAAATAAGTCACACAGAAATAGAAACATCATAAGATATCACTAATACACGGAATGTAAACTTGGCTACACAGGAACTGAATTACAGAACAGAACAGGGTCTCAAATTTAGAAAACCAACTTATGCTTGCTTAAGGGGAAAGGTGAGTTGGGGTGCTGCATAAAACCAGAGATTGAAAGGAGCACAGATAAAGTTCCTTAAGCCAAATATGGAATAGACAAGAGCTACTCCTTGCTCAATGAAATGGACTCAACACCCCAAATTAAACGCCTAAGAATGTACCTGACTAGTAAGTATCTTAAAACCTATGGATTGCTATGAATCCAAAAGAGAATCAAGCATGTGTACAGGGGCATAAACGCAGCAGTGATAGGAATGGAGAGGTTCGATGAGCAAATGAAGACCCTTTGAAGTCATATTGCATGGTACCCATTCCACGGGTTTCAACTACCCAGGTTTAAGTTATTCTTCATTCAGCTAAAACATGCATGTGGAACCTAGAGTATGATCAACCATGTGATCGGGAGACGTGTTCAAATATGTCTTAGTTTTCGTACCCTGGTACTTGGGTGCAACATTCCAGATGCTTTACTAACACTCTCCCGACTTGGAGAGTCAGTCCCTTTAACCTCCTGTTTGGCCCACTTTGCAATTTCTGCGGAAGATGAACAGGAATAGGGAGAACCAATGAGAGACTAGCTGGAGGTGTCTGGACGGGCAAATTTAACTCTCATTTCCCACCAGGAAGAGGAATTAACCAAAGGCCCAGCATGCCTTGCCGGAACCAGATTAGGGCCTGAAGCCATCCTGCGGTGTTGAGGCCAGCTCACAAGAAAGCGAGTTGAAGAAAGGAGCTCAGGGGCACTGTAATTCACAAACCTACAGAGTTATAAATGACAGCTATCGTCCAAAAATATACTGAAGTAAGGCTCCCAAGAGGACTTGAAAGCGGGGCAGAATTGCAGGAAACCGATTTCAGGAGGTAGACTGGAATTGCATTGAAAGCATAGGAAAAGAGGCAGAACGTCCACAATGATGCACTTGGCCAAAAAGGGCGTATGCGTTTTTTCCTGAATATATTCAGGAAAAAACGCATACGCCCTTTTAGGCCAACCAAGCAAGCTTGCAAAGGAAATCTGCACTACATGAAGTCTCACTTCCCCCCGGTCAAAAGGGCCATCTGAATAAAGTGTAAAATCCAGAAAGGCAGGACAGGCCATGGAGAACTGGGAGCCTTGTTATGCTGATGGGCGGGATGGAAATTGCCAACAGACACTCGGGAGAAGTGTATGGTGTTTCCTAAAGCATCTAAGAAACAAAGCAACAGAGCCTAGGGCACTTCCACTTATGGTCCTGTAGCTTAGGGAAATTAAAATCAAAAAGACACAGCCACCCCAAAGTTTGGGATGCCTCTGTTTACAAGAACCTCGTTTACCGTACAAGTTCAATATCACAGAAAGTGAAAAATGGATAAAGAACTTGTGGTACTTACGTACAATGCAGTATCACTCAGCAATGAAATCTATGTCATCAGGCCCGTAGCAGCATAATGAGTGGATTCAGGTATGATGATTCTAATTGAAATAAGTCACACAGAAAAAGAAACATCATAAGATATCAGTAATACACGGAATGTAAACTTGGCTACACAGGAACTGAATTCCAAAACAGAACAGGGTCTCAAATTTAGAAAACCAACTTATGCTTGCTTAATGGGAAAGGTGAGTTGGGGTGCTGCATAAAACCAGAGATTGAAATGAGCACAGATAAAGTTCCTTAAGCCAAATATGGAATAGACAAGAGCTACTCCTTGCTCAACGAAATGGACTCAACACCCCATATTAAACGCCTAAGAATGTAACTGACTAGTAAGTATCTTAAAACCTATGGATTGCTATGTCTCCAAAAGAGAATCAAGCGTGTGTACAGGGGCATAAACGCAGCAGTGATAGGATTGGAGAGATTCGGTGAGCAAATGAAGACCCTTTGAAGTCATATTGCATGCTACCCATTCCACGGGTCTCAACTCTCCAGGTTTAAGGTATTCTTCCTTCAGCTAAATCATGCACGTGGAACCCAGAGTATGATCAACCGTGTGAACGGGAGACGTGTTCAAATATGTGTCAGTTTTCGTACCCTGGTACTCGGGTGCAACATTCCAGACGCTTTACTAACACTCTCCCGACATGGAGAGTCAGTCCCTTTAACCTCCTGTATGGCTCAGTTTGCAACATCTGCGTAAGATGAACAGGAATAGCGAGAACCAATGAGAGACTAGCTGGAGGTGTCTGGACGGGCAAATTTAACTCTCATTTCCCACCAGGAAGAGGAATTAACCAAAGGCTCAGCATGCCGTGCCGGAACCAGATTAGGGCCTGAAGCCATCCTGCGGTGTTGCGGCCATCTCACAAGAAAGCGAGTTGAAGAAAGGAGCTCAGGGGCACTGTAATTCACAAACCTGCAGAGTTATAAATGACAGCTATCGTCCAAAAATATACTGAAGTAAGGCTTCCAAGAGGACTTGAAAGCGGGGCAGAATTGCAGGTAAACGATTTCAGGAGGTAGACTGGAATTGCATTGAAAGCATAGGAAAAGAGGCAGAACGTCCACAATGATGCACTTGGCCAAAAAGGGCGTATGCGTTTTTTCCTGAATATATTCAGGAAAAAACGCACACGCCCTTTTTGGCCAACCAAGCAAGCTTGCAAAGAAAATCTGCACTACAATGAAGTCTCACTTCCCCCCGGTCAAAAGGGCCATCTGAAAAAAGTGTAAAATCCAGAAAGGCAGGACAGGCCATGGAGAACTGGGAGCCTTGTTATGCTGATGGGAGGGATGTAAATTGCCAACAGACACTCGGGAGAAGTGTATGGTGTTTCCTGAAACATCTACAAAACAAAGCAACAGAGCCTAGGGCACTTCCACTTATGGTCCTATAGCTTAGGGAAATTAAAATCAAAAAGACACAGCCACCCCAAAGTTTGGGACGCCTCTGTTTACAAGATCCTTGTTTACAGTACATGTTCAACATCACAGAAAGTGAAAAATGGATAAAGAATTTGTATTTACTTACAAAGCAATATCACTCAGCAATGAAATCTATGTCATCAGGCCCTTAGCAGCACAATGAGTGGATTCAGGTATGATGATTCTAACTGAAATAAGTCACACAGAAAAAGAAACATCATAAGATATCAGTAATACACGGAATGTAAACTTGGCTACACAGGAACTGAATTACAGAACAGAACAGGGTCTCAAATTTAGAAAACCAACTTATGCTTGCTTAAGGGGAAAGGTGAGTTGAGGTGCTGCATAAAACCAGGGATTGAAATGAGCACAGATAAAGTTCCTTAAGCCAAATATGGAATAGACAAGAGCTACTCCTTGCTCAACGAAATGGACTCAACACCGCATATTAAACGCCTAAGAATGTACCTGACTAGTAACTATCTAAAAACCTATGGATTACTATGTCTGCGAAAGAGAATCAAGCATGTGTGCAGGGTCATAAACGCAGCAGTGATAGGATTGGAGTGGTTCGGTGAGCAAATGAAGACCCTTTGAGGTCGTATTGCATGGTACCCATTCCACGGGTTTCAAGTACCCAGGTTTAAGGTATTCTTCCTTCAGCTAAAACATGCATGTGGAACCCAGAGTATGATCAACCGTGTGAACGGGAGACGTGTTCAAATATGTCTCAGTTTTCCTCCCCTGGTACTCGGGTGCAACATTCCAGACGCTTTACTAACACTCTCCCCACTTGGAGAGTCAGAGCCTTTAACCTCCTGTTTGGCCCAGTTTGCAATTTCTGCGGAAGATGAACAGGAATAGCGAGAACCAATGAGAGACTAGCTGGAGGTGTCTGGACGGGCAAATTTCACTCTCATTTCCCACCAGGAAGAGGAATTAACCAAAGGCTCAGCGTGCCGTGCCGGAACCAGATTAGGGCCTGAAGCCATCCTGCGGTGTTGCGGCCAGGTCACAAGAAAGCGAGTTGAAGAAAGGACCTCAGGGGCACTGTAATTCACAAACCTGCAGAGTTATAAATGACAGCTATCGTCCAAAAATATACTGAAGTAAGGCTGCCAAGAGGACTTGAAAGCGGGGCAGAATTGCAGGAAACCGATTTCAGGAGGTAGACTGGAATTGCATTGAAAGCATAGGAAAAGAGGCAGAACGTCCACAATGATGCACTTGGCCAAAAAGGCCGTATGCGTTTTTTCCTGAATATATTCAGGAAAAAAACGCATACGCCCTTTTTGGCCAACCAAGCAAGCTTGCAAAGGAAATCTGCACTACAATGAAGTCTCACTTCCCCCCGGTCAAAAGGGCCATCTGAAAAAAGTGTAAAATCCAGAAAGGCAGGACAGGCCATGGAGAACTGGGAGCCTTGTTATGCTGATGGGCGGGATGTAAATTGCCAACAGACACTCGGGAGAAGTGTATGGTGTTTCCTGATGCATCTAAGAAACAAAGCAACAGAGCCTAGGGCACTTCCACTTATGGTCCTATAGCTTAGGGAAATTAAAATCAAAAAGACACAGCCACCCCAAAGTTTGGGACGCCTCTGTTTACAAGAACCTCATTTACCGTACAAGTTCAATATCACAGAAAGTGAAAAATGGATAAAGAACTTGTGGTACTTACGTACAATGCAGTATCACTCAGCAATGAAATCTATGTCATCAGGCCCGTAGCAGCATAATGAGTGGATTCAGGTACGATGATTCTAACTGAAATAAGTCACGCAGAAAATGAAACATCATAAGATATCACTAATACACGGAATGTAAACTTGGCTACACAGGAACTGAATTCCAAAACAGAACAGGGTCTCAAATTTAGAAAACCAACTTATGCTTGCTTAAGGGGAAAGGTGAGTTGGGGTGCTGCATAAAACCAGAGATTGAAATGAGCACAGATAAAGTTCCTTAAGCCAAATATGGAATAGACAAGAGCTACTCCTTGCTCAACGAAATGGACTCAGCACCCCATATTAAACGTCTAAGAATGTACCTGACTAGTAAGTATCTTAAAACCTATGGATTGCTATGTCTCCGAAAGAGAATCAAGCGTGTGTACAGGGGCATAAACGCACCAGTGATAGGATTTGAGAGGTTCGGTGAGCAAATTAAGACCCTTTGAAGTCACATTGCATGGTACCCATTCCACGGGTTTCAACTACCCAGCTTTAAGGTATTCTTCCTTCAGCTAAATCATGCATGTGGAACCTAGAGTATGATCAACCCTGTGATCGGGAGACGTGTTCAAATATGTCTCAATTTTCGTACCCTGGTACTCGGGTGCAACATTCCAGAGGCTTTACTAACACTCTCCCGACTTGGAGAGTCAGTCCCCTTAACCTCTTGTTTGGCCCACTTTGCAATTTCTGCGGAAGATGAACAGGAATAGGGAGAACCAATGACAGACTAGCTGGGGGTGTCTGGACGGGCAAATTTAACTCTCATTTCCCACCAGGAAGAGGAACTAACCAAAGGCTCAGCGTGCCGTGCCGGAACCAGATTAGGGCCTGAAGCCATCCTGCAGTGTTGTGACCAGGTCAAAAGAAAGCGAGTTGAAGAAAGGAGCTCAGGGGCACTGTAATTCACAAACCTGCAGAGTTATAAATGACAGCTATCGTCCAAAAATATACTGAAGTAAGGCTGCCAAGAGGACTTGAAAGCGGGGCAGAATTGCAGGAAACCGATTTCAGGAGGTAGACTGGAATTGCATTGAAAGCATAGGAAAAGAGGCAGAACGTCCACAATGATGCACTTGGCCAAAAAGGCCGTATGCGTTTTTTCCTGAATATATTCAGGAAAAAACGCATACGCCCTTTTTGGCCAACCAAGCAAGCTTGCAAAGGAAATCTACCCTACAATGAAGTCTCACTTCCCCCCGGTCAAAAGGGCCATCTGAAAAAAGTGTAAAATCCAGAAAGGCAGGACAGGCCATGGAGAACTGGAAGCCTTGTTATGCTGATGGGCGGGATGTAAATTGCCAACAGACACTCGGGAGATGTGTATGGTGTTTCCTGAAACATCTAAAAAACAAAGCAACAGAGCCTAGGCCACTTCCACTTATGGTCCTATAGCTTAGGGAAATTAAAATCAAAAAGACACAGCCACCCCAAAGTTTGGAATGGCTCTGTTTACAAGAACCTCGTTTACAGTACAAGTTCAACATCGCAGAAAGTGAAAAATGGATAAAGAAGTTATGGTATTTACTTACAAAGCAATATCACTCAGCAATGAAATCTATGGCATCAGGCCCTTAGCAGCACAATGAGTGGATTTAGGTACGATGATTCTAACTGAAATAAGTCACACAGAAAAAGAAACATCATAAGATATCAGTAATACACGGAATGTAAACTTGGCTACACAGGAACTGAATTCCAAAACAGAACAGCGTCTCAAATTTAGAAAACCAACTTATGCTTGCTTAAGGGGAAAGGTGAGTTGGGGTGCTGCATAAAACCAGAGATTGAAATGAGCACAGATAAAGTTCCTTAAGCCAAATATGGAATAGACAAGAGCTACTCCTTGCTCAACGAAAAGGACTCAACACCGCATATTAAACGCCTAAGAATGTACCTGACTAGTAAGTATCTTAAAACGTATGGATTGCTATGTCTCCGAAAGAGAATCAAGCATGTGTACAGGGGCATAAACGCAGCAGTGATAGGATTGGAGAGGTTCGGTGAGCAAATGAAGACCCTTTGAAGTCATATTGCATGGTACCCATTCCACGGGTTTCAACTACCCAGTTTTAAGGTATTCTTCCTTCAGCTAAAACATGCATGTGGAACCTAGAGTATGATCAACCATGTGATCGGGAGATGTGTTCAAATATGTCTCAGTTTTCGTCCCCTGGTACTCAGGTGCAACATTCCAGATGCTTTACTAACACTCTCCCGACTTGGAGAGTCAGTCCCTTTAACCTCCCGTTTGGCCCAGTTTGCAATTTCTGCGGAAGATGAACAGGAATAGCGAGAACCAATGAGAGACTAGCTGGAGGTGTCTGGACGGGCAAATTTAACTCTCATTTCCCACCAGGAAGAGGAACTAACCAAAGGCTCAGCGTGCCGTGCCAGAACCAGATTAGGGACTGAAGCCATCCTGCGGTGTTGCGGCCAGGTCACAAGAAAGCGAGTTGAAGAAAGGAGCTCAGGGGCACTGTAATTCACAAACCTGCAGAGTTATAAATGACAGCTATCGTCCAAAAATATACTGAAGTAAGGCTGCCAAGAGGACTTGAAAGTGGGGCAGAATTGCAGGAAACCGATTTCAGGAGGTAGACTGGAATTGCATTGAAAGCATAGGAAAAGAGGCAGAACGTCCACAATGATGCACTTGGCCAAAAAGGGCGTATGCGTTTTTTCCTGAATATATTCAGGAAAAAACGCATACGCCCTTTTTGGCCAACCAAGCAAGCTTGCGAAGGAAATCTGCACTACAATGAAGTCTCACTTCCCCCCGGTCAAAAGGGCCATCTGAAAAAAGTGTAAAATCCAGCAACGCAGGACAGGCCATGGAGAACTGGGAGCCTCGTTATGCTGATGGGCGGGATGTAAATTGCCCACAGACACTCGGGAGAAGTGTATGGTGTTTCCTGAAACATCTAAAAAACAAAGCAACAGAGCCTAGGGCACTTCCACTTATGGTCCTATAGCTTAGGGAAATTAAAATCAAAAAGACACAGCCACCCCAAAGTTTGGGACGCCTCTGTTTACAAGAACCTCGTTTACCGTACAAGTTCAGTATCACAGAAAGCGGAAAATGGATAAAGAACTTGGGGTACTTACGTACAATGCAGTATCACTCAGCAAAGAAATCTATGTCATCAGGACCGTAGCAGCATAATGAGCGGATTCAGGTACGATGATTCTAACTGAAACAAGTCACACAGAAAAAGAAACATCATAAGATATCACTAATACACGGAATGTAAACTTGGCTACACAGGAACTGAATTCCAAAACAGAACAGGGTCTCAAATTTAGAAAACCAACATATGCTTGCTTAAGGAGAAAGGTGAGTTGGGGTGCTGCATAAAACCAGAGATTGAAATGAGCACAGATAAAGTTCCTGAAGCCAAATATGGAATAGACAAGAGCTACTCCTTGCTCAACGAAATGGACTCAACACCCCATATTAAACGCCTAAGTATGTAACTGACTAGTAAGTATCTTAAAACCTATGGATTGCTATGTCTCCGAAAGAGAATGAAGCGTGTGTACAGGGGCATAAACGCAGCAGTGATAGGATTGGAGAGGTTCGGTGAGCAAATGAAGACCCTTTGAAGTCATATTGCATGGTACCCATTCCACGGGTTTCAACTACCCAGCTTTAAGGTATTCTTCCTTCAGCTAAAACATGCATGTGGAACCTAGAGTATGATCAACCATGTGATCGGGAGACGTGTTCAAATATGTCTCAGTTTTCGTACCCTGGTACTCGGGTGCAACATTTCAGACGCTTTACTAACACTCTCCCGACTTGGAGAGTCAGTCCCCTTAACCTCTTGTTTGGCCCAGTTTGCAATTTCTGCGGAAGATGAACAGGAATAGGGAGAACCAATGAGAGGCTAGCTGGAGGTGTCTGGACGGGCAAATTTAACTCTCATTTCCCACCAGGAAGAGGAAATAACCAAAGGCTCAGCGTGCCGTGCCGGAACCAGATTAGGGCCTGAAGCCATCCTGCGGTGTTGCGGCCAGCTCAAAAGAAAGCGAGTTGAAGAAAGGAGCTCAGGGCCACTGTAATTCACAAACCTGCAGAGTTATAAATGACAACTATCGTCCAAAAATATGCTGAAGTAAGGCTGCCAAGAGGACTTGAAAGCGGGGCAGAATTGCAGGAAACCGATTTCAGGAGGTAGACTGGAATTGCATTGAAAGCATAGGAAAAGAGGCAGAACGTCCACAATGATGCACTTGGCCAAAAAGGGCGTATGCGTTTTTTCCTGAATATATTCAGGAAAAAACGCATACGCCCTTTTTGGCCAACCAAGCAAGCTTGCAAAGGAAATCTGCACTACAATGAAGTCTCACTTCCCCCCGGTCAAAAGGGCCATCTGAAAAAAGTGTAAAATCCAGAAAGGCAGGACAGGCCATGGAGAACTGGGAGCCTCGTTATGCTGATGGGCGGGATGTAAATTGCCAACAGACACTCGGGAGAAGTGTATGGTGTTTCCTGAAACATCTAAAAACCAAAGCAACAGAGCCTAGGACACTTCCACATATGGTCCTATAGCTTAGGGAAATTAAAATCAAAAAGACACAGCCACCCCAAAGTTTGGGACGCCTCTGTTTACAAGAACCTCGTTTACTGTACAAGTTCAATATCACAGAAAATGAAAAATGGATAAAGAACTTGTGGTACTTACGTACAATGCAGTATCACTCAGCAATGAAATCTATGTCATCAGGCCCGTAGCAGCATAATGAGTGGATTCAGGTACGATGATTCTAACTGAAATAAGTCACACAGAAAAAGAAACATCATAAGATATCACTAATACACGGAATGTAAACTTGGCTACACAGGAACTGAATTCCAAAACAGAACAGGGTCTCAAATTTAGAAAACCAACTTATGCTTGCTTAAGGGGAAAGGTGAGTTGGGGTGCTGCATAAAACCAGAGATTGAAATGAGCACAGATAACGTTCTATAAGGCAAATATGGAATAGACAAGAGCTACTCCTTGCTCAACGAAATGGACTCAACACCCCATATTCAATGCCTAGGAATATACCTGCCTAGTAAGAATCATAAAAGCAATGGATTTATATATCTCTGTAAGAGAATCAAGAGTGTGTACAGCGGCATTAAAGCAGTGAAAATCAGCTAAATCCCATATTAAAAATAAATTTCTTAAACAAAACACAATGACAGTGAAATAGAGAGCAATACTTAAGTAATTCATTGAAGGCTTCTGATGCAACCTGCATTTACCATATCTACACCCAGAGCTGGGTGACACATAAGGCTGGACACTTGGGGCTCATAAGATTGGTGAGGTTCGGTGAGCAAATGCAGACCCTTTGAAGTCATATTGCATGGTACCCATTCCATGGGTCTCAACTCTCCAGGTTTAAGGGATTCTTCCTTCAGCTAAAACATGCATGTGGAACCCAGAGTATGATCCACCGTGTGATCGAGAAACGTGTTCAAATGTGTCTCACTTTTCGTTCCCTGGTACTCGGGTGCAACATTCCAGACGCTTTACTAACACTCTCCCGACTTGGAGAGTCAGTCCCTTTAACCTCCTGTTTGGCCCAGTTTGCAATTTCTGCGGAAGATGAACAGGAATAGGGAGAACCAATGAGAGACTAGCTGGAGGTGTCTGGACGGGCAAATTTAACTCTCATTTCCCACAGGGAAGAGGAATAAACCAAAGGCTCAGCATGCCGTGCCGGAACCAGATTAGGGCCTGAAGCAATCCTGCGGTGTTGTGGCCAGCTCAAAAGAAAGCGAGTTGAAGAAAGGAGCTCAGGGGCATTGTAATTCACAAACCTGCAGATTTATAAATGACAGCTATTGTCCGAAAATATACTGAAGTAGGGCTGCCAAGAGGACTTGAATGCGGGGCAGAATTGCAGGAAACCGATTTCAGGAGGAATCGGAATTGGATTGCATTTAAAACACAGGAAAAGAGGAAGAACGTCGACAATGATGCACTTGGCCAAAAAGGGCGTATGTGTTTTTTCCTGAATATATTCAGGAAAAAACTCATACGCCCTTTTTGGCCAACCAAGCAAGCTTGCAAAGGAAATCTGCACTACAATGAAGTCTCACTTCCCCCCGGTCTAACGGGCCATCTGAAAAAAGTGTAAAATCCAGAAAGGCAGAACAGGCCATGGAGAACTGGGAGCCTTGTTATGCTGATGGGCGGGATGTAAATTACCAACAGCCGCTCTGTAGAAGTGTATGGTGTTTCCTGAAACATCTAAAAAACAAAGCAACAGAGCCTAGGGCACTTCCACTTATGGTCCTATAGTTTAGGGAAATTAAAATCAAAAAGACACAGCCACCCCAAAATTTGGGATGACTCTTTTTACAGGAATCTCTTCTGTGGCACAAGTTAAATATCCCAGAGAGCAAATAATGGATAAAGAAGTTGCGGTACTTATGTACAACAGAATACTATCAGCAATGAAATCTATGTCACCAGGCCCGTACCAGCATAATGAGTGGATTGAGGCACGATGATTCTAAGTGAAAGAAGTCACACAGAAAAAGAAACATCATAAGGTATCACTAATACACGGAATGTGAACTTGGCTACACATGAACTGAATTACAAAACAGAACAGGGTCTCAAATTTAGAAAACCAACTTATGCTTGCTTAAGGGGGAAGGTGAGTTGGGGTGCTGCATAAAAGCAGAGTTTGAAATTAGCACAGATACCGTTCCATAAGCCAAATATGTAATAGACAAGACCTACCCCTTGCTCAACGAAATGGATTTAACAATGAGGTATCACCTCACACCTGGTAGAATAGGCATCATAGAAAATCTACAAACAAAAAATGCTGGAAAGGGTGTGGAGAAAAGGAACCCTCTTCCACTATTGTTGGGAATATAAATTGATACAGTCATTATGGAGAACAATATGGAATTTCTTAAGAAACTAACAATAGAATTACCATATGATACAGCAATCCCAGTACTGGACATATACCCAGAGAAAACCATAAATCAAAAAGAGTCATTCACCGCAATGTTCATTGCATCACTATTTACAATATCGAGGTAATGGAAGCAACCTAAATGCCCACAGACAGACGAATGCATAAAGCTGTGGTACATATATAAAATGGAATATTACTAAGCCATGAAAAGGAATGAAATTGGGTCATTTGTAGAGATGTCGATGGATCTAGAGACTGTCATACAGAGTGAAGTAAGTCAGAAAGAGAAAAACAAATCTTGTATATTCATGCATATATGTGGAACCTAGAAAAACTGTACAGATTAACCATTTTGCAAGGCATAAATAGAGCAAACGTATGGACAACAAGGGGGGAAAGCTGTTGGGGGGGTGGTGGTGGGAGGAGTTGAGAGACTGGGATTGGCATGTATACATTTATATGTATAAAATAGATAACCAATAAGAACCTGCTGTATAAAAATATAAAATAAAATTCAAAATTAAAAAGAAATAAAATTTAAAAAATAAAACAGAAAAAACAATTATTCCCTGCACATACATGTATTTATATGAATAAATTATTTCCATGCTTATATCTGTAAATACAAAAAAGAGGAATAAAATCTACCTTGAACCAAAAACGAAAAAGAGAAAAAAACACAGAACCCACCAGTTACACAGAGGAAAACCGTATCAGGGCACTTGCTCCAGTTGTAAACAATTCTGAAGTTGGTCAGTGGTGGGGAATCGTCTCCCATTCAGCCAGCAGCCCCCACGCAACAAGCGTCCTCATTGCAAAGCTGGGGCACCGTGCCGAGGCATCTGTGAGTAAACGTGAGCTGAGCCCCAGGCCAGTTGCTGCTGAACTATTCCCACCCGTCCCAGGTAAAACACCTGAATATATACAAGGACTTGAAAGCCTAGAGGAAGGGCCATAGAGCCACACGAGTGACAGCATGCCGGCCAACTTGGTGCCTGCAGGCCAGCCAGGATGGTCCTGGCCCTGGGTGCTCTTCTGGAAGATTTCCATTTCCCTGCCTGAGATACCCGTCCTGTCCCTGCCCCCACTGCTTTTTTCCTTCCTCACCTCTGCCCAGGGAGAAATTCCAGCAGCAGGTATGGGTGACACATCCTCTTCTTTAGCAGGTGGCAGCCTGGCAACTGCTGCAGAAAGTCCAGCAGAGCCCCACTCACACTGGGCCACCCACAAAGCCGTGGCCTCTCACTCCCTCCCACCAGCCCAGCCCCGAGACTGCTGACAGGGCAGAGAAAATGGTGTCAGGCACGGCTGCAGGGGCTCTTGCTGCCTGGAGTGGTATTTATATTGATCTCAACCCAGGCACACCTGGGGAGGGCTGGCCGGCACGGTAAGGCTGCCCAGGTCAGCCAATCATCACCCCTCAGGGGCTCACAGTTGCAGAAAATGGAACTTGCTGAACCGGCCAGGTCCAAGGAACAGGTGTGGGCTCCTGAGAGTCAGGATAGACAAGGGGCTGCAGCTTTGGCTTGTTTTCTAATCATTTTATCTGGCCCATGAGTGGGAGACAACTTCAAGAAAACCCTCTCCTAATGAGAGGAACCCAGGAGTCAGGGAGAGGAGGGGTGGGTGGTGGTTGGAGACAGAGGCCTGGTGCCCCGGGTGCAGTGGAAGTCTCTGGAAGACCAGGTGGAGGGAGGCCTCACGGAGTGATGCCCAGGGTCACAGACCTGTCGCAGCTGCTGTTTGTTAGTTCAAGTCCTGCTCTGAGGTGCTCTGTGTCAGCTCTGAGCGACAGGTGAGCTGGGGGTGCTCTGCAATGAGGGCTATGTGCACGGTTCCTGTGTGCCCAGCCCTGCCACGGTACCTGCAAGGGTAGCTCTGTATCCTGGGAGGGGCCTGACCACGAGAGCCCCGTGGGCTGGGGTGGGGGTGGGGTACCTGCCCAGATGAGCTCCATATTCTGGGATTGGTCTGACCACGAGAGCCCCATGGGCTGCTGGGGACCTGGTAAAGGATGTCAGGACAGTCAGTGAAGCCACCGAGGATATACCTCCAGTTGCTCCTAATTCCTACACCCTGCTGGTCATTCTACCAACCACCAGGACATGGTATTCTGTATTAGTCTTCAATGATGCCTTCTTTTGTATTCCATTAGTCCCAGAGTCACAAGAAATTTTGGCTTGTGAGTGGCAGGACTCAACATACAACTAAAACAATACTTCCGGGCCGTCTGGACCCAAGGGTGCAAAAATTCCCACACCGTCTTTGGGGAAAGCTTAGCTAAAGACCTAAAAGTTCTACCTCTGGAAAAGGAAACCCTCCTTCAATATGCAGACGACATTCTGATCGCCAGCCCTACTAAGGAGGCCTCTGAACTACCAAGCCAATAAAGGATAGAAGTTGTCCAAGAAAAAGCTCAAATATCACAGACTGCGGTGACCTGCCTGGGCTTCATTCTCACACAAGGTCAGAGAAGCCCATCCCAGGAAAGGGAAGAAACCATTTTCAGCCTTACCCCTTTCTAAAACTAGAAGACAGCTTAGGGGTTCCTGGGGAGGCCAGGGTTTGCTGCTTCTGGATCCCTAACTACAGTCTACTAGCTGGGCCTCTATATGAAACACTGAAAGGAAAAGATGATGATCCTTTTGAATAGAATCCAGAAGTGGCCTTTCAAGAATGGAAAGAGCAGTCAATTCAGACCCTTGCCCTGGAACTCCCTAATTTAGCTAAACCCTTTGACCTTTACATTCCCGGTGAAAGGTGAATCGCCATTGGAGAATTAGTGCAAAAACTGGGACCACTTGAAATGGAACAATGCAAGAATGCCATCCAGGTAGGATAAACTACGGTCACTAAGGGGCTTGGCCCACTGCCACATCTGGCCAAGATACTGGCGGTATCTAAAAACCTGGAAATCAGCAGCCCAAAAGGCCACCTCCCTCCTAAGGGAAAAGGACCCCACGTGGTGATCCTAACCACCAACCATGCCCTGAAGTTGCAGGGTTCGCTCCGTGGGCACACCGACCTCGAGTGAGGAGGCCCTCCAACTCCAACATCCAGAGAGATAACCGGGGGCAACAGGGCACCATGACGACTCGTGTGAACATCACTTGACCTGGAGTTTCTCTCATAAAACAACAAGAGTGTGTCCCAAAAGAGTAGACTACTGCTTGCAGGACTTACTGCACCCAGCGGGGAGCTAATAATCTTGGCGGGGGAACCGTATACCACACTGTCACCATAGAAAAGCCTACAGACACCGTGATGATGGTGGCCAATAAGACTGGCTGAACTCCTGTTTACTTCAAAAGGCTGTTGACTCAGTAGCCATCATGGTCCTTATCACCACTGACCCTGGACTGTCTGGGAGTTGAGCGGGCAGGGCTCTGACACCTGGTGCTCTTTGTACGTTAATTCAGGGGCCTAATTGAAGAAAGCGCAGACTACTGGTCAGAGCATCTAGGCTGGCAGAAACGGTCAGCCTAAGGTGGCCGAACAAATGTGGGGCGGGGTGAAACCGGCCCCCACAGCGTCTCTGCACATCTCTTTCCTGGACCCTTAAAGGTCATTAGAATCTATAACACTTCCAATGCTGGTGCTCAGGTGGACGAGCAGGGAGGCAGGGGTCCTGGGGACAATCAACGTCACCAGGAGGCTGCTGGGGAGAAGCTCTGACCCTCGCCCCAGGGTATGAGGGCTCCCAACTCAGCACTCAGCAGTTACAGAAGAAAGGTCTGCACCCTCAGCACTCCAAGAATGAGGAACGGGACAAAAGGCAGAGGAGGGGTTTGTCCCCAGCAAAGCCCATTAAAAATCCCTGGGAGATAAAAATAGAATCTGGGCAATAAAGTCAAGTCTAGCCTTTTTTATCCTTTGTGCTTTGTCTAATTTCACGTGCTCCTAGGGTCCCGCATGCAGAGGTTCCACACCCGGCACTTCAGACCAGATTTCCTAGTGCAGAATGGCTGGGTCGACACCTCAGCTCCTGGGGCCCAGTGCAGACTCCACGATATAGAGCCTGAGCTACAGCCAACCCGGCCCTCGAGAGCTCCGCCGCCTCCCTCCCTCCCACTGACTCTGACAGGATCTCTACACAGCAGCCCAGCCCACAGCCCACGGGGTAGTGCATGCTCTCACCTCTCCATTCTCTGATCAAAATATAAAGTTTCCTTTGCTTGTGAACCAAACTCAGTCTCGATCTGTTGGCCCCAATGACACTGGGCAGGGGGACACTTGTTGGGGTCCACTCTGGAGGATCAGTAACAGAAATTGAGACTATTGTAACCTCAATGAACAGATGTGTGAGCCAAACTGTAGTTAACATAGAACAGTGTATAAGGCTCGGGTAAAATAAGATGTTTCTAACACTTCCATTTGATATTTCCATCACTTTTTATAAGCAAGTTCAGTGAAAAGGTTTGTCTTATTTGTCAGGTCAATATTAGAGAAACGAAGTGATTTCTTTCCAAGGATGTACATCTAATAATCTTGGTTAAACCTTCAATCTTGTTTTAAATGCTTTTCCATTGAAAATGATACCTCTCTTTCAGCTCCCCCATTTCTGAGAAGTATAAAATCTTATAATTTATTATTACCAAAGGGGAAAGGTGGGAGGAGGGATAAATTAACAGTTTGGAATTAACACATACACACTGCTATGTATAAAATAGATCATCAACAAGGAACTACTGTATAGCACAGGGAACTACACTCAACATTTTGCAATAACCTATAAGGGGAAATAATCTGAAAAAGAATAGATATTTTTATTGACATCATCTATCAATGATAGTTAAAGTGTAGCCTAAGGGAAGCTGGTGGTGAGTGCTTCTGACCCTGAAGACTTCAATCATCTAAAGTTTGGACTCTGCCTACTTCCCAAGGCCCTTAATGAACATATGTGTAGCCGTAGCTTAAAAACTTCCCCAGTTTGGGTTTCGGGGAGACACTGATTTTGAAAAAGCCCTGGTGTTCTCCTTACATGAATGGGACTCTTCCTACTGCTAAAACATGTCTGTCACACCCAGAGGATGGTATACCGTCTGATCGGGAAGAGTTTGGAAAAGGCATCTCATCTCCTCATCTCCTGGTGCTCGGGTTCACCCCTCCAGCGTCTTTACTAACAGTCTCCCCACTTGGAGATGTCAGCACTGTCAACATCCTGTTGCGTACAGTTTGGAATTTGTCCAGAGGATGAAGCGGAAGGATGAGGAACAATGAGAGACAAGTCCTAGGTGTTCAGACAGGCACATGTCACTCTAATTTCCAATCAGGAAGACGAATTGACCAAAGGCTAGGGTTGCCCATGGAAACAGTATAGGACTTGAGGAAATCCCGCTGCTTTGTGGCCAGTTCCCATAAACACAAGTTGAACAATGGAACTCAGGGGCAGTAAAATTCACAAAACTGCAGAGTTGAAAATATCCATCACTGAAAAATGTCTTGAGGAAAGTCAGAGAAAAGGACTTGTAAGCAAGGGAGAATGGCAGGAAAGGGATTTGAGGAGGTAGAAAGGACTCGCCATTAAGCACAAGAAAAGGAGCTGAACATTGCCAACATTGCAGTTGGCCAAAAAGGGTGCATGCGTTTTTTTCTGTATATATTCAAGAAAAGGGCATACACTTTTTTAGCCAACCAAACAGGTGGGCACTGGAAGACAATACTACAAAAGATATCACTTCGCATCAGTCAGAAGAGCCATCCTCATAAAGCGTAAACAACAGAAATGCAGGACAGGGCAACGAGAAGAGGGAGCCCTGTGAGACTTATAGTGGAAATGTATATTGCCAACGGCCATTCTGGAAAAGTGTATTGTGTTTACTAAAGCATCTAAAAAATGAGCTACAGAGCATAGGGCACTTGCACTCATGGGCGTATATCTTGGGAAAAACAAAAATCGAGAGGACACAGGCACCCCAATGTTTACCCCCTCTCTGTTTAAAAGATCCTCGACTAGGATATAACTTAAATGTCTCTGGAGGGAAAAAATGGATAGAGATGTGGTACTTAGGTAGAGTGGAATATTATTCAGCCTGGAAATCAATGAAATATGGCCAGTTGTAACAACTCCGGAGGAGTTACGTATGATCATTCTAAGTGACAGAATTCAAAAAGAAAAAGACACATATCATAAGATATCACTTAAAGGTGGAATCCAAAATGGCTACACATGAAATAAATTACAAAACAAAAACATAGTCAAATATGTAGAAAACACGCATAAGGCTGCTAAACGGGAAAGGTGGGGAGGGGTGAGGCATCATCCAGGAGGTTGAAATTAGCAAAGATACCATTCCAAATACCAAACTGATAATCAACAAGGCCTACACGGTAGCTAAAAGAACTGCACTCAGCACACTCAAGTCACCGGAAAAGAATATATACGACTGGTAAGAATCTGAAAAAGAATTTATTGATGACTCTCTGTACGTGAATCAAGTGGATGTACAGCAGCAAGAAACAGAGCTTTGAAAATCAGCTGTAACCAATATAGTAATAAATTGAAAAAAATAAACGACAGAGAGACAGAGAAAACCTCTTACAACTTTTCCTCAGGGACGGTGATGCAACATGGATTGAACACATCTAGACCCACAGCAGGATGAGACATAAGGCTGGAAACTGTTTGCGCTAAGAGAAATGTGAGGTTGGGTGAGGAAATGCACACCCTTTAAAGTAATACTACCTGGTACCCATTCAATGGGTCCCAAATCTGCAGGTTCAAGGGATCTTCCTACAGCTAAAACATGCATGGAAAACCCAGAGGACTGTACACCATGTGATCGGGAGATGTGTCTAAAATGCACCTCATTTATCCTCTCCTGGTGCTCCTGTTCACCATTCCAGCCACGTTACTTAGAATCTCCCCACTTGGAGAATCAGCACATTTAAACTTTTGTTTCACACATTTTGCAAATTGTGAGGAGGATGAACGGGAAGAGGGGGAACCAATGAGAGAATAGTTGTAGGGGTTTGGACGGGCACATATCACTCTAATTTCCCATTAAGAATAAGAATTAAAGAAAGGCTCAGCCTGCCTCGCCGGAGCCAAAATAGGGCCTGAAGCAATCCTGTGGGTTTGTGGCCAGCTCACAAAAGAGCAACTTAAAAAATGGAGCTCAGGGTCACTGCAATTCACAAACCTGCAGAGTTATAAATGAAAACTAATGTCCAAAAATATGTTGAGGTAAGGCAAAGAAGAGGATCTGAATGCAAGACAGAATTGCAAGAAACAGATTTCAAGAGATAGATTGGACTCGTCTTTAATGCACATGAAAAGCGGCAGAATTTCGACAATGATGCAGTTGGCCCAAAAGGGCGTATGCGTTTTTTCCTGATTATATCCAGGAAAAAACGCATACGCACTTTATGGGCAACGAAGCAAGCAAGCAATGCAAATGTGCACAACAAAGAAGTCTCACTTCCCACCGGTCAAAAGGGCCATCCTAAAAAATTGTAAAAACCAGAAATGCAGGACAGGCCATGGAGAACAGGGAGCCTTTATACGCTGATGGGCAGTGTGTGAACTGCCGAGAGCCACTCTGGAGAAGTGTATGGTGGTTCCTAAATCATCTAAAAAACAGAGCTACAGAGCATAGGACACTTCCAATCATGGGAGTATATCTAGGGAAGTCTAAAAATCAACAAGACACAAGCACACCACAGTTTAGGGCTACTCTGTTTACAAGAACCTCAACTTCAGTACACCTTAAATATCCCAGGAAAGAGAACAATGGATAAAGAAGATGTGGTACTTATGTACAATGGAATATCTCTTCACCATGAAATCAATGTAATAAGGCTAGTAGAAGGATAAAGAGTGGATTTACGTCCGATAATACTACTTGAAATAAGTCAAACAGAAAAAGAAACATATCATAAGATATCACTTATAGAGGGAGGGTAAATATGGCTGCACAAGAAATGAATTACAGAACAGAACAGTGTCTCACATTTAGAAAACACACTTATGTCAGCTTAAGGGGAAAGGAGAGGTGGGGTGATGCATAAAACCAGAGTTTGAAATTAGCACAGATACCGTTCAATAAACCAAATAGGTATTAGACAAGATCTACACCTTGCTCAATGAACTGGCCTCAACACACCCTATACACCGCAGAGAAATATATCTGAGTAATAAGAATCTTAAAACCCATGTATTGATATATCTCCATAAGGGAATCAAGTGTGTGCAGAGCGGCACAAACACAGCAGTGAAAATGAGCTAAACCCCATTATAGAAATAAATTTTAAAAAGAAAACGCTGAAACAATGAAAGAGAAAAATTCTTACAAAATTCGCTCAGGGGCTGTGATGTAACCTGGATTGACCACATATAAACCCACAGCTGGATAAGACATAAGGCTGGACACTTGGGGCTGAGAGGATTGGTGAGCTTTGGTGAGCAACTGCCGAAAGTTTAATGCAATACTTCATGCTACTCAGTCCAAGGGTCCCAACACTCCAGGTTGAAGGGAATCTTCCTACAGCTAAACCATGCTTGGGAAACCCAGCGACTGGTATACCATATGATCGGGAAAGGTTTCTAAAACGCACCTCATTTTTCCTCTCCTGGGGCTCCGGATCGACATTCCAGCCGCTTTACTAACAACATCCCCACATGGAGTCAATGCCTTTAAGTTCTGGTATCGCACAGTCTGCAGTTAGTGCAGAGGATGAATGGGAATAGGGGGAACCAGTGAGAAACTAGCTGTAGCGGTTTCAATGGGCACATGTCACTCTAATGTCACATCAGTAAGAAGAATTAACCAAAGGCACAGCAAGGTGCCCCAGAAGAAAAATAGGGCTTCAAGGAATCCTGTGGTTATGGGGCAAGACCACAAAAATAAGAGCTGAAAAATGGAGCTAAGGGCCACTGCAATTCAAAAACCTGCAGAGTTATAAAGGCTAACTATATTCAAAAAATATATTGAGGTAAGGCTATGAAGAGGCAATGAAAGCAAGGCAGAATTGCAGGAAACCAATTTCAGGAGGTAGACTGGAATTGCATTGAAAACATATGAAGAGAGTCAGAACCTCGACAATGATGCACTTGGACAAAAAGGGCGTATGCGTTTTTTCCTGAATATATTCAGGAAAAAACGCATACGCCCTTTTTGGCCAACCAAGCAAACCTGCAAAGGAAATCGGCACTACAATGAAGTCTCACTTCCCCCAGGTCAAAAGGGCCATCTGAAAAAAGTGTAAAATCCAGAAAGGCAGGACAGGCCATGGAGAACTGGGAGCCTTGTTATGCTGATGGGCGGGATGTAAATTGCCAACAGACACTCGGGAGAAGTGTATGGTGTTTCCGGAAACATCTAAAAAACAAAGCAACAGAGCCTAGCGCACTTCCACTTATGGTCCTATAGCTTAGGGAAATTAAAATCAAAAAGACACAGCCACCCCAAAGTTTGGGACGGCTCTGTTTACAACAACCTCGTTTACAGTACAAGTTCAATATCACAGAAAGTGAAAAATGGATAAAGAAGTTTGGGTACTCAAGTACAATGCAATATCACTCAGCAATGAAATCTATGTCACCAGGCCCTTAGCAGCACAATGAGTGGATTCGGGTATGATAATTCTAACTGAAATAAGTCACACAGAAAAAGAAACATCATAAGATATCACTAATACACGGAATGTAAACTTGGCTACACAGGAACTGAATTCCAAAACAGAACAGGGTCTCAAATTTAGAAAACCAACTTATGCTTGCTTAAGGGGAAAGGTGAGTTGGGGTGCTGCATAAAACCAGAGATTGAAATGAGCACAGATAAAGTTCCTTAAGCCAAATATGGAATAGACAAGAGCTACTCCTTGCTCAACGAAATGGACTCAACACCGCATATTAAACGCCTAAGAATGTACCTGACTAGTAAGTATCTTAAAACCTATGGATTGCTATGTCTCCAAAAGAGAATCAAGCGTGTGTACAGGGGCATAAACGCAGCAGTGATAGGATTGGAGAGGTTTGGTGAGCAGATCAAGACCCTTTGAAGTCATATTGCATGGTACCCATTACACGGGTCTCAACTCTCCAGTTTTAAGGTATTCTTCCTTCAGCTAAAACATTCATGTGGAACCCAGAGTATGATCAACCGTGTGAACGGGAGACGTGTTCAAATATGTCTCAGTTTTCCTCCCCTGGTACTTGGGTGCAACATTCCAGACGCTTTACCAACACTCTCCCCACTTGGAGAGTCAGCGCCTTTAACCACCTGTTTGGCCCAGTTTGCAATTACTGCGGAAGATGAACAGGAATAGGGAGAACCAATGAGAGACTAGCTGGGGGTGTCTGGACGGGCAAATTTAACTCTCATTTCCCACCAGGAAGAGGAACTAACCAAAGGCTCAGCGTGCCGTGCCGGAACCAGATTAGGGCCTGAAGCCATCCTGCGGTGTTGTGACCAGCTCAAAAGAAAGCGAGTTGAAGAAAGGAGCTCAGGGGCACTGTAATTCACAAACCTGCAGAGTTATAAATGACAGCTATCGTCCAAAAATATACTGAAGTAAGGCTGCCAAGAGGACTTGAAAGCGGGGCAGAATTGCAGGAAACCGATTTCAGGAGGTAGACTGGAATTGCATTGAAAGCATAGGAAAAGAGGCAGAACGTCCACAATGATGCACTTGGCCAAAAAGGGCGTATGCGTTTTTTCCTGAATATATTCAGGAAAAAACGCATACGCCCTTTTTGGCCAACCAAGCAAGTTTGCAAAGGAAATCTGCACTACAATGAAGTCTCACTTCCCCCCGGTCAAAAGGGCCATCTGAAAGAAGTGTAAAATCCAGCAAGGCAGGACAGGCCATGGAGAACTGGGAGCCTCGTTATGCTGATGGGCGGGATGTAAATTGCCAACAGACACTCGGGAGAAGTGAATGGTGTTTCCTGAAACATCTAAAAAACAAAGCAACAGAGCCTAGGGCACTTCCACTTATGGTCCTATAGCTTAGGGAAATTAAAATCAAAAAGACACAGCCACCCCAAAGTTTGGAACGGTTCTGTTTACAAGAACCTCGTTTACAGTACAAGTTCAACATCGCAGAAAGTGAAAAATGGATAAAGAAGTTATGGTATTTACTTACAAAGCAATATCACTCAGCAATGAAATCTATGTCATCAGGCCCTTAGCAGCACAATGAGTGGATTTAGGTACGATGATTCTAACTGAAATAAGTCACACAGAAAAAGAAATATCAATAAATATCACTAATACACGGAATGTAAACTTGGCTACACAGGAACTGAATTACAGAACAGAACAGGGTCTCAAATTTAGAAAACCAACTTATGCTTGCTTAAGGGGAAAGGTGAGTTGGGGTGCTGCATAAAACCCGAGATTGAAATGAGCACAGATAAAGTTCCTTAAGCTAAATATGGAATAGACAAGAGCTACTCCTTGCTCAACGAAAAGGACTCAACACCCCATATTAAACGCCTAAGAATGTACCTGACTAGTAAGTATCTTAAAACCTATGGATTGCTATGTCTCCAAAAGAGAATCAAGCGTGTGTACAGGGGCATAAACGCAGCAGTGATAGGATTGGAGAGGTTTGGTGAGCAGATGAAGACCCTTTGAAGTCATATTGCATGGTACCCATTACACGGGTCTCAACTCTCCAGGTTTAAGGTATTCTTCCTTCAGCTAAAACATTCATGTGGAACCCAGAGTATGATCAACCGTGTGAACGGGAGACGTGTTCAAATATGTCTCAGTTTTCCTCCCCTGGTACTTGGGTGCAACATTCCAGACGCTTTACCAACACTCTCCCCACTTGGAGAGTCAGCGCCTTTAACCACCTGTTTGGCCCAGTTTGCAATTACTGCGGAAGATGAACAGGAATAGGGAGAACCAATGAGAGACTAGCTGGGGGTGTCTGGACGGGCAAATTTAACTCTCATTTCCCACCAGGAAGAGGAACTAATCAAAGGCACAGCGTGCCGTGCCGGAACCAGATTAGGGCCTGAAGCCATCCTGCGGTGTTGTGACCAGCTCAAAAGAAAGCGAGTTGAAGAAAGGAGCTCAGGGGCACTGTAATTCACAAACCTGCAGAGTTATAAATGACAGCTATCGTCCAAAAATATACTGAAGTAAGGCTGCCAAGAGGACTTGAAAGCGGGGCAGAATTGCAGGAAACCGATTTCAGGAGGTAGACAGGAATTGCATTGAAAGCATAGGAAAAGAGGCAGAACGTCCACAATGATGCACTTGGCCAAAAAGGGCGTATGCGTTTTTTCCTGAATAATATTCAGGACAAAACGCATACGCCCTTTTTGGCCAACCAAGCAAGCTTGCAAAGGAAATCTGCACTACAATGAAGTCTCACTTCCCCCCGGTCAAAAGGCCCATCTGAAAAAAGTGTAAAATCCAGCAAGGCAGGACAGGCCATGGAGAACTGGGAGCCTCGTTATGCTGATGGGCGGGATGTAAATTGCCAACAGACACTCGGGAGAAGTGTATGGTGTTTCCTGAAACATCTAAAAAACAAAGCAACAGAGCCTAGGGCACTTCCACTTATGGTCCTATAGCTTAGGGAAATTAAAATCAAAAAGACACAGCCACCCCAAAGTTTGGAACGGCTCTGTTTACAAGAACCTCGTTTACAGTACAAGTTCAACATCGCAGAAAGTGAAAAATGGATAAAGAAGTTATGGTATCTACTTACAAAGCAATATCACTCAGCAATGAAATCTATGGCATCAGGCCCTTAGCAGCACAATGAGTGGATTTAGGTACGATGATTCTAACTGAAATAAGTCACACAGAAAAAGAAACATCAATAAATATCACTAATACACGGAATGTAAACTTGGCTACACAGGAACTGAATTACAGAACAGAACAGGGTCTCAAATTTAGAAAACCAACTTATGCTTGCTTAAGGGTAAAGGTGAGTTGGGGTGCTGCATAAAACCAGAGATTGAAATGAGCACAGATAAAGTTCCTTAAGCCAAATATGGAATAGACAAGAGATACTCCTTGCTCAACGAAAAGGACTCAACACCCCATATTAAACGCCTAAGAATGTACCTGACTAGTAAGTATCTTAAAACCTATGGATTGCTATGTCTCCGAAAGAGAATCAAGCATGTGTACAGGGGCATAAACGCAGCAGTGATAGGATTGGAGAGGTTCGGTGAGCAAATGAAGACCCTTTGAAGTCATATTGCATGGTACCCATTCCACGGGTTTCAACTACCCAGTTTTAAGGTATTCTTCCTTCAGCTAAAACATGCATGTGGAACCTAGAGTATGATCAACCGTGTGATCGGGAGACGTGTTCAATTATGTCTCAATTTTCGTACCCTGGTACTCGGGTGCAACATTCCAGACGCTTTACTAACACTCTCCCGACATGGAGAGTCAGTCCCCTTAACCTCTTGTTTGGCCCAGTTTGCAATTTCTGCGGAAGATGAACAGGAATAGGGAGAACCAATGAGAGGCTAGCTGGAGGTGTCTGGATGGGCAAATTTAACTCTCATTTCCCACCAGGAAGAGGAAATAACCAAAGGCTCAGCGTGCCGTGCCGGAACCGGATTAGGGCCTGAAGCCATCCTGCGGTGTTGCGGCCAGCTCAAAAGAAAGCGAGTTGAAGAACGGAGCTCAGGGCCACTGTAATTCACAAACCTGCAGAGTTATAAATGACAACTATCGTCCAAAAATATACTGAAGTAAGGTTGCCAAGAGGACTTGAAAGCGGGGCAGAATTGCAGGAAACCGATTTCAGGAGGTAGACTGGAATTGCATTGAAAGCATAGGAAAAGAGGCAGAACGTCCACAATGATGCATTTGGCCAAAAAGGGCGTATGCGTTTTTTCCTGAATATATTCAGGAAAAAACGCATACGCCCTTTTTGGCCAACCAAGCAAGCTTGCAAAGGAAATCTGCACTACAATGAAGTCTCACTTCCCCCCGGTCAAAAGGGCTATCTGAAAAAAGTGTAAAATCCAGAAAGGCAGGACAGGCCATGGAGAACTGGGAGCCTTGTTATGCTGATGGACGGGATGTAAATTGCCAACAGACACTCGGGAGAAGTGTATGGTGTTTCCTGAAACATCTAAAAAACAAAGCAACAGAGCCTAGGGCACTTCCACTTATCGTCTTATAGCTTAGGGAAATTAAAATCAAAAAGACACAGCCACCCCAAAGTTTGGAACGGCTCTGTTTACAAGAACCTCGTTTACAGTACAAGTTCAACATTGCAGAACGTGAAAAATGGATAAAGAAGTTATGGTATTTACTTACAAAGCAATATCACTCAGCAATGAAATCTATGTCATCAGGCCCTTAGCAGCACAATGAGTGGATTTAGGTACGATGATTCTAACTGAAATAAGTCACACAGAAAAAGAAACATCATAAGATATCAGTAATACACGGAATGTAAACTTGGCTACACAGGAACTGAATTACAGAACAGAACAGGGTCTCAAATTTAGAAAACCAACTTATGCTTGCTTAAGGGGAAAGGTGAGTTGGGGTGCTGCATAAAACCAGAGATTGAAATGAGCTCATATAAAGTTCCTTAAGCCAAATATGGAATAGACAAGAGCTACTCCTTGCTCAACGAAAAGGACTCAACACCCCATATTAAACGCCTAAGAATGTACCTGACTAGTAAGTATCTTAAAACCTATGGATTGCTATGTCTCCAAAAGAGAATCAAGCATGTGTACAGGGGCATAAACGCAGCAGTGATAGGATTGGAGAGGTTCGGTGAGCAAATGAAGACCCTTTGAAGTCATATTGCATGGTACCCATTCCACGGGTTTCAACTACCCAGTTTTAAGGTATTCTTCCTTCAGCTAAAACATGCATGTGGAACCTAGAGTATGATCAAACCATGTGATCGGGAGACGTGTTCAAATATGTCTCAGTTTTCGTCCCCTGGTACTCAGGTGCAACATTCCAGACGCTTTACTAACACTCTCCCGACTTGGAGAGTCAGTCCCTTTAACCTCCTGTTTGGCCCAGTTTGCAATTTCTGCAGAAGATGAACAGGAATAGTGAGAACCAATGAGAGACTAGCTGGAGGTGTCTGGACGGGCAAATTTAACTCTCATATCCCACCAGGAAGAGGAATTAACCAAAGGCTCAGCGTGCTGTGCCGGAACCAGATTAGGGCCTGAAGCCATCCTGCGGTGTTGCGGCCATCTCACAAGAAAGCGAGTTGAAGAAAGGAGCTCAGGGGCATTGTAATTCACAAACCTGCAGAGTTATAAATGACAGCTATCGTCCAAACATATACTGAAGTAAGGCTGCCAAGAGGACTTGAAAGTGGGGCAGAATTGCAGGAAACCGATTTCAGGAGGTAGACTGGAATTGCATTGAAAGCATAGGAAAAGAGGCAGAACGTCCACAATGATGCACTTGGCCAAAAAGGGCGTATGCGTTTTTTCCTGAATATATTCAGGAAATAACGCATACGCCCTTTTTGGCCAACCAGGCAAGCTTGCAAAGGAAATATGCACTACAATGAAGTCTCACTTCCCCCCGGTCAAAAGGGCCATCTGAAAAAAGTGTAAAATCCAGCAAGGCAGGACAGGCCATGGAGAACTGGGAGCCTCGTTATGCTGATGGGCGGGATGTAAATTGCCAACAGACACTCGGGAGAAGTGTATGGTGTTTCCTGAAACATCTAAAAACCAAAGCAACAGAGCCTAGGGCACTTCCACTTATGGTCCTATAGCTTAGGGAAATTAAAATCAAAAAGACACAGCCACCCCAAAGTTTGGGACGCGTCTGTTTACAAGAACTTCGTTTACCGTACAACTTCAATATCACAGAAAGTGAAAAATGGATAAAGAACTTGTGGTACTTACGTACAATGCAGTATCACTCAGCAATGAAATCTATGTCATCAGGCCCGTAGCAGCATAATGAGTGGATTCAGGTACGATGATTCTAACTGAAATAAGTCACACAGAAAAAGAAACATCATAAGATATCACTAATACACGGAATGTAAACTTGGCTACACAGGAACTGAATTCCAAAACAGAACAGGGTCTCAAATTTAGAAAACCAACTTATGCTTGCTTAAGGGGAAAGGTGAGTTGGGGTGCTGCATAAAACCAGAGATTGAAATGAGCACAGATAACGTTCTATAAGGCAAATATGGAATAGACAAGAGCTACTCCTTGCTCAACGAAATGGACTCAACACCCCATATTCAACGCCTAGGAATATACCTGCCTAGTAAGAATTATAAAAGCAATGGATTTATATATCTCTGTAAGAGAATCAAGAGTGTGTACAGTGGCATTAAAGCAGTGAAAATCAGCTAAATCCCATATTAAAAATAAATTTCTTAAACAAAACACAATGACAGTGAAATAGAGAGCAATACTTAAGTAATTCATTGAAGGCTTCTGATGCAACCTGCATTTACCATATCTACACCCAGAGCTGGGTGACACATAAGGCTGGACACTTGGGGCTCATAAGATTGGTGAGGTTCGGTGAGCAAATGCAGACCCTTTGAAGTCATATTGCATGGTACCCATTCCATGGGTCTCAACTCTCCAGGTTTAAGGGATTCTTCCTTCAGCTAAAACATGCATGTGGAACCCAGAGTATGATCCACCGTGTGATCGAGAAACGTGTTCAAATGTGTCTCACTTTTCGTTTCCTGGTACTCGGGTGCAACATTCCAGACGCTTTACTAACACTCTCCCGACTTGGAGAGTCAGTCCCTTTAACCTCCTGTTTGGCCCAGTTTGCAATTTCTGCGGAAGATGAACAGGAATAGGGAGAACCAATGAGAGACTAGCTGGAGGTGTCTGGACGGGTAAATTTAACTCTCATTTCCCACAGGG
This sequence comes from Grampus griseus, assembly GCF_964374135.1. Classification (NCBI taxonomy): domain Eukaryota; kingdom Metazoa; phylum Chordata; class Mammalia; order Artiodactyla; family Delphinidae; genus Grampus; species Grampus griseus. The sequence continues at coordinate 170,354 of NW_028132999.1, read as the reverse complement.
AAGAGGAATAAACCAAAGGCTCAGCATGCCGTGCCGGAACCAGATTAGGGCCTGAAGCAATCCTGCGGTGTTGTGGCCAGCTCAAAAGAAAGCGAGTTGAAGAAAGGAGCTCAGGGGCATTGTAATTCACAAACCTGCAGATTTATAAATGACAGCTATTGTCCGAAAATATACTGAAGTAGGGCTGCCAAGAGGACTTGAATGCGGGGCAGAATTGCAGGAAACCGATTTCAGGAGGAATCGGAATTGGATTGCATTTAAAACACAGGAAAAGAGGAAGAACGTCGACAATGATGCACTTGGCCAAAAAGGGCGTATGTGTTTTTTCCTGAATATATTCAGGAAAAAACTCATACGCCCTTTTTGGCCAACCAAGCAAGCTTGCAAAGGAAATCTGCACTACAATGAAGTCTCACTTCCCCTCGGTCTAAAGGGCCATCTGAAAAAAGTGTAAAATCCAGAAAGGCAGAACAGGCCATGGAGAACTGGGAGCCTTGTTATGCTGATGGGCGGGATGTAAATTACCAACAGCCGCTCTGTAGAAGTGTATGGTGTTTCCTGAAACATCTAAAAAACAAAGCAACAGAGCCTAGGGCACTTCCACTTATGGTCCTATAGTTTAGGGAAATTAAAATCAAAAAGACACAGCCACCCCAAAATTTGGGATGACTCTTTTTACAGAAATCTCTTCTGTGGCACAAGTTAAATATCCCAGAGAGCAAATAATGGATAAAGAAGTTGCGGTACTTATGTACAACAGAATACCATCAGCAATGAAATCTATGTCACCAGGCCCGTACCAGCATAATGAGTGGATTGAGGCACGATGATTCTAAGTGAAAGAAGTCACACAGAAAAAGAAACATCATAAGGTATCACTAATACACGGAATGTGAACTTGGCTACACATGAACTGAATTACAAAACAGAACAGGGTCTCAAATTTAGAAAACCAACTTATGCTTGCTTAAGGGGGAAGGTGAGTTGGGGTGCTGCATAAAAGCAGAGTTTGAAATTAGCACAGATACCGTTCCATAAGCCAAATATGTAATAGACAAGACCTACCCCTTGCTCAACGAAATGGATTCAACAATGAGGTATCACCTCACACCTGGTAGAATAGGCATCATAGAAAATCTACAAACAAAAAATGCTGGAAAGGGTGTGGAGAAAAGGAACCCTCTTCCACTATTGTTGGGAATATAAATTGATACAGTCATTATGGAGAACAATATGGAATTTCTTAAGAAACTAACAATAGAATTACCATATGATACAGCAATCCCAGTACTGGACATATACCCAGACAAAACCATAAATCAAAAAGAGTCATTCACCGCAATGTTCATTGCATCACTATTTACAATATCGAGGTAATGGAAGCAACCTAAATGCCCACAGACAGACGAATGCATAAAGCTGTGGTACATATATAAAATGGAATATTACTAAGCCATGAAAAGGAATGAAATTGGGTCATTTGTAGAGATGTCGATGGATCTAGAGACTGTCATACAGAGTGAAGTAAGTCAGAAAGAGAAAAACAAATCTTGTATATTCATGCATATATGTGGAACCTAGAAAAACTGTACAGATTAACCATTTTGCAAGGCATAAATAGAGCAAACGTATGGACAACAAGGGGGGAAAGCTGTTGGGGGGGTGGTGGTGGGAGGAGTTGAGAGACTGGGATTGGCATGTATACATTTATATGTATAAAATAGATAACCAATAAGAACCTGCTGTATAAAAATATAAAATAAAATTCAAAATTAAAAAGAAATAAAATTTAAAAAATAAAACAGAAAAAACAATTATTCCCTGCACATACATGTATTTATATGAATAAATTATTTCCATGCTTATATCTGTAAATACAAAAAAGAGGAATAAAATCTACCTTGAACCAAAAACGAAAAAGAGAAAAAAACACAGAACCCACCAGTTACACAGAGGAAAACCGTATCAGGGCACTTGCTCCAGTTGTAAACAATTCTGAAGTTGGTCAGTGGTGGGGAATCGTCTCCCATTCAGCCAGCAGCCCCCACGCAACAAGCGTCCTCATTGCAAAGCTGGGGCACCGTGCCGAGGCATCTGTGAGTAAACGTGAGCTGAGCCCCAGGCCAGTTGCTGCTGAACTATTCCCACCCGTCCCAGGTAAAACACCTGAATATATACAAGGACTTGAAAGCCTAGAGGAAGGGCCATAGAGCCACACGAGTGACAGCATGCCGGCCGACTTGGTGCCTGCAGGCCAGCCAGGATGGTCCTGGCCCTGGGTGCTCTTCTGGAAGATTTCCATTTCCCTGCCTGAGATACCCGTCCTGTCCCTGCCCCCACTGCTTTTTTCCTTCCTCACCTCTGCCCAGGGAGAAATTCCAGCAGCAGGTATGGGTGACACATCCTCTTCTTTAGCAGGTGGCAGCCTGGCAACTGCTGCAGAAAGTCCAGCAGAGCCCCACTCACACTGGGCCACCCACAAAGCCGTGGCCTCTCACTCCCTCTCACCAGCCCAGCCCCGAGACTGCTGACAGGGCAGAGAAAATGGTGTCAGGCACGGCTGCAGGGGCTCTTGCTGCCTGGAGTGGTATTTATATTGATCTCAACCCAGGCACACTTGGGGAGGGCTGGCCGGCACGGTAAGGCTGCCCAGGTCAGCCAATCATCACCCCTCAGGGGCTCACAGTTGCAGAAAATGGAACTTGCTGAACCGGCCAGGTCCAAGGAACAGGTGTGGGCTCCTGAGAGTCAGGATAGACAAGGGGCTGCAGCTTTGGCTTGTTTTCTAATCATTTTATCTGGCCCATGAGTGGGAGACAACTTCAAGAAAACCCTCTCCTAATGAGAGGAACCCAGGAGTCAGGGAGAGGAGGGGTGGGTGGTGGTTGGAGACAGAGGCCTGGTGCCCCGGGTGCAGTGGAAGTCTCTGGAAGACCAGGTGGAGGGAGGCCTCACGGAGTGATGCCCAGGGTCACAGACCTGTCGCAGCTGCTGTTTGTTAGTTCAAGTCCTGCTCTGAGGTGCTCTGTGTCAGCTCTGAGCGACAGGTGAGCTGAGGGTGCTCTGCAATGAGGGCTATGTGCACGGTTCCTGTGTGCCCAGCCCTGCCACGGTACCTGCAAGGGTAGCTCTGTATCCTGGGAGGGGCCTGACCACGAGAGCCCCGTGGGCTGGGGTGGGGGTGGGGTACCTGCCCAGGTGAGCTCCATATTCTGGGATTGGTCTGACCACGAGAGCCCCATGGGCTGCTGGGGACCTGGTAAAGGATGTCAGGACAGTCAGTGAAGCCACCGAGGATATACCTCCAGTTGCTCCTAATTCCTACACCCTGCTGGTCATTCTACCAACCACCAGGACATGGTATTCTGTATTAGTCTTCAATGATGCCTTCTTTTGTATTCCATTAGTCCCAGAGTCACAAGAAATTTTGGCTTGTGAGTGGCAGGACTCAACATACAACTAAAACAATACTTCCGGGCCGTCTGGACCCAAGGGTGCAAAAATTCCCACACCATCTTTGGGGAAAGCTTAGCTAAAGACCTAAAAGTTCTACCTCTGGAAAAGGAAACCCTCCTTCAATATGCAGATGACATTCTGATCGCCAACCCTACTAAGGAGGCCTCTGAACTACCAAGCCAATAAAGGATAGAAGTTGTCCAAGAAAAAGCTCAAATATCACAGACTGCGGTGACCTGCCTGGGCTTCATTCTCACACAAGGTCAGAGAAGCCCATCCCAGGAAAGGGAAGAAACCATTTTCAGCCTTACCCCTTTCTAAAACTAGAAGACAGCTTAGGGGTTCCTGGGGAGGCCAGGGTTTGCTGCTTCTGGATCCCTAACTACAGTCTACTAGCTGGGCCTCTATATGAAACACTGAAAGGAAAAGATGATGATCCTTTTGAATAGAATCCAGAAGTGGCCTTTCAAGAATGGAAAGAGCAGTCAATTCAGACCCTTGCCCTGGAACTCCCTAATTTAGCTAAACCCTTTGACCTTTACATTCCCGGTGAAAGGTGAATCGCCATTGGAGAATTAGTGCAAAAACTGGGACCACTTGAAATGGAACAATGCAAGAATGCCATCCAGGTAGGATAAACTACGGTCACTAAGGGGCTTGGCCCACTGCCACATCTGGCCAAGATACTGGCGGTATCTAAAAACCTGGAAATCAGCAGCCCAAAAGGCCACCTCCCTCCTAAGGGAAAAGGACCCCACGTGGTGATCCTAACCACCAACCATGCCCTGAAGTTGCAGGGTTCGCTCCGTGGGCACACTGACCTCGAGTGAGGAGGCCCTCCAACTCCAACATCCAGAGAGATAACCGGGGGCAACAGGGCACCATGACGACTCGTGTGAACATCACTTGACCTGGAGTTTCTCTCATAAAACAACAAGAGTGTGTCCCAAAAGAGTAGACTACTGCTTGCAGGACTTACTGCACCCAGCGGGGAGCTAATAATCTTGGCGGGGGAACAGTATACCACACTGTCACCATAGAAAAGCCTACAGACACCGTGATGATGGTGGCCAATAAGACCGGCTGAACTCCTGTTTACTTCAAAAGGCTGTTGACTCAGTAGCCATCATGGTCCTTATCACCACTGACCCTGGACTGTCTGGGAGTTGAGCGGGCAGGGCTCTGACACCTGGTGCTGTTTGTACGTTAATTCAGGGGCCTAATTGAAGAAAGCGCAGACTACTGGTCAGAGCATCTAGGCTGGCAGAAACGGTCAGCCTAAGGTGGCCGAACAAATGTGGGGCGGGGTGAAACCAGCCCCCACAGCGTCTCTGCACATCTCTTTCCTGGACCCTTAAAGGTCATTAGAATCTATAACACTTCCAATGCTGGTGCTCAGGTGGACGAGCAGGGAGGCAGGGGTCCTGGGGACAATCAACGTCACCGGGAGGCTGCTGGGGAGAAGCTCTGACCCTCGCCCCAGGGTATGAGGGCTCCCAACTCAGCACTCAGCAGTTACAGAAGAAAGGTCTGCACCCTCAGCACTCCAAGAATGAGGAACGGGACAAAAGGCAGAGGAGGGGTTTGTCCCCAGCAAAGCCCATTAAAAATCCCTGGGAGATAAAAATAGAATCTGGGCAATAAAGTCAAGTCTAGCCTTTTTTATCCTTTGTGCTTTGTCTAATTTCACGTGCTCCTAGGGTCCCGCATGCAGAGGTTCCACACCCGGCACTTCAGACCAGATTTCCTAGTGCAGAATGGCTGGGTCGACACCTCAGCTCCTGGGGCCCAGTGCAGACTCCACGATATAGAGCCTGAGCTACAGCCAACCCGGCCCTCGAGAGCTCTGCCACCTCCCTCCCTCCCACTGACTCTGACAGGATCTCTACACAGCAGCCCAGCCCACAGCCCACGGGGTAGTGCATGCTCTCACCTCTCCATTCTCTGATCAAAATATAAAGTTTCCTTTGCTTGTGAACCAAACTCAGTCTCGATCTGTTGGCCCCAATGACACTGGGCAGGGGGACACTTGTTGGGGTCCACTCTGGAGGATCAGTAACAGAAATTGAGACTATTGTAACCTCAATGAACAGATGTGTGAGCCAAACTGTAGTTAACATAGAACAGTGTATAAGGCTCGGGTAAAATAAGATGTTTCTAACACTTCCATTTGATATTTCCATCACTTTTTATAAGCAAGTTCAGTGAAAAGGTTTGTCTTATTTGTCAGGTCAATATTAGAGAAACGAAGTGATTTCTTTCCAAGGATGTACATCTAATAATCTTGGTTAAACCTTCAATCTTGTTTTAAATGCTTTTCCATTGAAAATGATACCTCTCTTTCAGCTCCCCCATTTCTGAGAAGTATAAAATCTTATAATTTATTATTACCAAAGGGGAAAGGTGGGAGGAGGGATAAATTAACAGTTTGGAATTAACACATACACACTGCTATGTATAAAATAGATCATCAACAAGGAACTACTGTATAGCACAGGGAACTACACTCAACATTTTGCAATAACCTATAAGGGGAAATAATCTGAAAAAGAATAGATATTTTTATTGACATCATCTATCAATGATAGTTAAAGTGTAGCCTAAGGGAAGCTGGTGGTGAGTGCTTCTGACCCTGAAGACTTCAATCATCTAAAGTTTGGACTCTGCCTACTTCCCAAGGCCCTTAATGAACATATGTGTAGCCGTAGCTTAAAAACTTCCCCAGTTTGGGTTTCGGGGAGACACTGATTTTGAAAAAGCCCTGGTGTTCTCCTTACATGAATGGGACTCTTCCCACTGCTAAAACATGTCTGTCACACCCAGAGGATGGTATACCGTCTGATCGGGAAGAGTTTGGAAAAGGCATCTCATCTCCTCATCTCCTGGTGCTCGGGTTCACCCCTCCAGCGTCTTTACTAACAGTCTCCCCACTTGGAGATGTCAGCACTGTCAACATCCTGTTGCGTACAGTTTGGAATTTGTCCAGAGGATGAAGCGGAAGGATGAGGAACAATGAGAGACAAGTCCTAGGTGTTCAGACAGGCACATGTCACTCTAATTTCCAATCAGGAAGACGAATTGACCAAAGGCTAGGGTTGCCCATGGAAACAGTATAGGGCTTGAGGAAATCCCGCTGCTTTGTGGCCAGTTCCCATAAACACAAGTTGAACAATGGAACTCAGGGGCAGTAAAATTCACAAAACTGCAGAGTTGAAAATATCCATCACTGAAAAATGTCTTGAGGAAAGTCAGAGAAAAGGACTTGTAAGCAAGGGAGAATGGCAGGAAAGGGATTTGAGGAGGTAGAAAGGACTCGCCATTAAGCACAAGAAAAGGAGCTGAACATTGCCAACATTGCAGTTGGCCAAAAAGGGTGCATGCGTTTTTTTCTGTATATATTCAAGAAAAGGGCATACACTTTTTTAGCCAACCAAACAGGTGGGCACTGGAAGTCAATACTACAAAAGATATCACTTCGCATCAGTCAGAAGAGCCATCCTCATAAAGCGTAAACAACAGAAATGCAGGACAGGGCAACGAGAAGAGGGAGCCCTGTGAGACTTATAGTGGAAATGTATATTGCCAACGGCCATTCTGGAAAAGTGTATTGTGTTTACTAAAGCATCTAAAAAATGAGCTACAGAGCATAGGGCACTTGCACTCATGGGCGTATATCTTGGGAAAAACAAAAATCGAGAGGACACAGGCACCCCAATGTTTACCCCCTCTCTGTTTAAAAGATCCTCGACTAGGATATAACTTAAATGTCTCTGGAGGGAAAAAATGGATAGAGATGTGGTACTTAGGTAGAGTGGAATATTATTCAGCCTGGAAATCAATGAAATATGGCCAGTTGTAACAACTCCGGAGGAGTTACGTATGATCATTCTAAGTGACAGAATTCAAAAAGAAAAAGACACATATCATAAGATATCACTTAAAGGTGGAATCCAAAATGGCTACACATGAAATAAATTACAAAACAAAAACATAGTCAAATATGTAGAAAACACGCATAAGGCTGCTAAACGGGAAAGGTGGGGAGGGGTGAGGCATCATCCAGGAGGTTGAAATTAGCAAAGATACCATTCCAAATACCAAACTGATAATCAACAAGGCCTACACGGTAGCTAAAAGAACTGCACTCAGCACACTCAAGTCACCGGAAAAGAATATATACGACTGGTAAGAATCTGAAAAAGAATTTATTGATGACTCTCTGTACGTGAATCAAGTGGATGTACAGCAGCAAGAAACAGAGCTTGAAAATCAGCTGTAACCAATATAGTAATAAATTGAAAAAAATAAACGACAGAGAGACAGAGAAAACCTCTTACAACTTTTCCTCAGGGACGGTGATGCAACATGGATTGAACACATCTAGACCCACAGCAGGATGAGACATAAGGCTGGAAACTGTTTGCGCTAAGAGAAATGTGAGGTTGGGTGAGGAAATGCACACCCTTTAAAGTAATACTACCTGGTACCCATTCAATGGGTCCCAAATCTGCAGGTTCAAGGGATCTTCCTACAGCTAAAACATGCATGGAAAACCCAGAGGACTGTACACCATGTGATCGGGAGATGTGTCTAAAATGCACCTCATTTATCCTCTCCTGGTGCTCCTGTTCACCATTCCAGCCACGTTACTTAGAATCTCCCCACTTGGAGAATCAGCACATTTAAACTTTTGTTTCACACATTTTGCAAATTGTGAGGAGGATGAACGGGAAGAGGGGGAACCAATGAGAGAATAGTTGTAGGGGTTTGGACGGGCACATATCACTCTAATTTCCCATTAAGAATAAGAATTAAAGAAAGGCTCAGCCTGCCTCGCCGGAGCCAAAATAGGGCCTGAAGCAATCCTGTGGGTTTGTGGCCAGCTCACAAAAGAGCAACTTAAAAAATGGAGCTCAGGGTCACTGCAATTCACAAACCTGCAGAGTTATAAATGAAAACTAACGTCCAAAAATATGTTGAGGTAAGGCAAAGAAGAGGATCTGAATGCAAGACAGAATTGCAAGAAACAGATTTCAAGAGATAGATTGGACTCGTCTTTAATGCACATGAAAAGCGGCAGAATTTCGACAATGATGCAGTTGGCCCAAAAGGGCGTATGCGTTTTTTCCTGATTATATCCAGGAAAAAACGCATACGCACTTTATGGGCAACGAAGCAAGCAAGCAATGCAAATGTGCACAACAAAGAAGTCTCACTTCCCACCGGTCAAAAGGGCCATCCTAAAAAATTGTAAAAACCAGAAATGCAGGACAGGCCATGGAGAACAGGGAGCCTTTATACGCTGATGGGCAGTGTGTGAACTGCCGAGAGCCACTCTGGAGAAGTGTATGGTGGTTCCTAAATCATCTAAAAAACAGAGCTACAGAGCATAGGACACTTCCAATCATGGGAGTATATCTAGGGAAGTCTAAAAATCAACAAGACACAAGCACACCACAGTTTAGGGCTACTCTGTTTACAAGAACCTCAACTTCAGTACACCTTAAATATCCCAGGAAAGAGAACAATGGATAAAGAAGATGTGGTACTTATGTACAATGGAATATCTCTTCACCATGAAATCAATGTAATAAGGCTAGTAGAAGGATAAAGAGTGAATTTAGGTCCGATAATACTACTTGAAATAAGTCAAACAGAAAAAGAAACATATCATAAGATATCACTTATAGAGGGAGGGTAAATATGGCTGCACAAGAAATGAATTACAGAACAGAACAGTGTCTCACATTTAGAAAACACACTTATGTCAGCTTAAGGGGAAAGGAGAGGTGGGGTGATGCATAAAACCAGAGTTTGAAATTAGCACAGATACCGTTCAATAAACCAAATAGGTATTAGACAAGATCTACACCTTGCTCAATGAACTGGCCTCAACACACCCTATACACCGCAGAGAAATATATCTGAGTAATAAGAATCTTAAAACCCATGTATTGATATATCTCCATAAGGGAATCAAGTGTGTGCAGAGCGGCACAAACACAGCAGTGAAAATGAGCTAAACCCCATTATAGAAATAAATTTTAAAAAGAAAACGCTGAAACAATGAAAGAGAAAAATTCTCACAAAATTCGCTCAGGGGCTGTGATGTAACCTGGATTGACCACATATAAACCCACAGCTGGATAAGACATAAGGCTGGACACTTGGGGCTGAGAGGATTGGTGAGCTTTGGTGAGCAACTGCCGAAAGTTTAATGCAATACTTCATGCTACTCAGTCCAAGGGTCCCAACACTCCAGGTTGAAAGGAATCTTCCTACAGCTAAACCATGCTTGGGAAACCCAGCGACTGGTATACCATATGATCGGGAAAGGTTTCTAAAACGCACCTCATTTTTCCTCTCCTGGGGCTCCGGATCGACATTCCAGCCGCTTTACTAACAACATCCCCACATGGAGTCAATGCCTTTAAGTTCTGGTATCGCACAGTCTGCAGTTAGTGCAGAGGATGAATGCGAATAGGGGGAACCAGTGAGAAACTAGCTGTAGCGGTTTCAATGGGCACATGTCACTCTAATGTCACATCAGTAAGAAGAATTAACCAAAGGCACAGCAAGGTGCCCCAGAAGAAAAATAGGGCTTCAAGGAATCCTGTGGTTATGGGGCAAGACCACAAAAATAAGAGCTGAAAAATGGAGCTAAGGGCCACTGCAATTCAAAAACCTGCAGAGTTATAAAGGCTAACTATATTCAAAAAATATATTGAGGTAAGGCTATGAAGAGGCAATGAAAGCAAGGCAGAATTGCAGGAAACCAATTTCAGGAGGTAGACTGGAATTGCATTGAAAGCATAGGAAAAGAGGCAGAACGTCCACAATGATGCACTTGGCCAAAAAGGGCGTATGCGTTTTTTCCTGAATATATTCAGGAAAAAACGCATACGCCCTTTTTGGCCAACCAAGCAAGCTTGCAAAGGAAATCTGCACTACAATGAAGTCTCACTTCCCCCCGGTCAAAAGGGCCATCTGAAAAAAGTGTAAAATCCAGCAAGGCAGGACAGGCCATGGAGAACTGGGAGCCTCGTTATGCTGATGGGCGGGATGTAAATTGCCAACAGCCACTCGGGAGAAGTGTATGGTGTTTCCTGAAACATCTAAAAAACAAAGCAACAGAGCCTAGGGCACTTCCACTTATGGTCCTATAGCTTAGGGAAATTAAAATCAAAAAGACACAGCCACCCCAAAGTTTGGAACGGCTCTGTTTACAAGAACCTCGTTTACAGTACAAGTTCAACATCGCAGAAAGTGAAAAATGGATAAAGAAGTTATGGTATTTACTTACAAAGCAATATCACTCAGCAATGAAATCTATGTCATCAGGCCCTTAGCAGCACAATGAGTGGATTTAGGTACGATGATTCTAACTGAAATAAGTCACACAGAAAAAGAAACATCAATAAATATCACTAATACACGGAATGTAAACTTGGCTACACAGGAACTGAATTACAGAACAGAACAGGGTCTCAAATTTAGAAAACCAACTTATGCTTGCTTAAGGGGAAAGGTGAGTTGGGGTGCTGCATAAAACCAGAGATTGAAATGAGCACAGATAAAGTTCCTTAAGCCAAATATGGAATAGACAAGAGCTACTCCTTGCTCAACGAAAAGGACTCAACACCCCATATTAAACGCCTAAGAATGTACCTGACTAGTAAGTATCTTAAAACCTATGGATTGCTATGTCTCCGAAAGAGAATCAAGCATGTATACAGGGGCATAAACGCAGCAGTGATAGGATTGGAGAGGTTCGGTGAGCAAATGAAGACCCTTTGAAGTCATATTGCATGGTACCCATTCCACGGGTTTCAACTACCCAGTTTTAAGGTATTCTTCCTTCAGCTAAAACATGCATGTGGAACCTAGAGTATGATCAACCGTGTGATCGGGAGACGTGTTCAATTATGTCTCAATTTTCGTACCCTGGTACTCGGGTGCAACATTCCAGACGCTTTACTAACACTCTCCCGACATGGAGAGTCAGTCCCCTTAACCTCTTGTTTGGCCCAGTTTGCAATTTCTGCGGAAGATGAACAGGAATAGGGAGAACCAATGAGAGACTAGCTGGAGGTGTCTGGACGGGCAAATTTAACTCTCATATCCCACCAGGAAGAGGAATTAACCAAAGGCTCAGCGTGCTGTGCCGGAACCAGATTAGGGCCTGAAGCCATCCTGCGGTGTTGCGGCCAGGTCACAAGAAAGCGAGTTGAAGAAAGGAGCTCAGGGGCATTGTAATTCACAAACCTGCAGAGTTATAAATGACAGCTATCGTCCAAAAATATACTGAAGTAAGGCTGCCAAGAGGACTTGAAAGTGGGGCAGAATTGCAGGAAACCGATTTCAGGAGGTAGACTGGAATTGCATTGAAAGCATAGGAAAAGAGGCAGAACGTCCACAATGATGCACTTGGCCAAAAAGGGCGTATGCGTTTTTTCCTGAATATATTCAGGAAAAAACGCATACGCCCTTTTTGGCCAACCAGGCAAGCTTGCAAAGGAAATCTGCACTACAATGAAGTCTCACTTCCCCCCGGTCAAAAGGGCCATCTGAAAAAAGTGTAAAATCCAGCAAGGCAGGACAGGCCATGGAGAACTGGGAGCCTCCTTATGCTGATGGGCGGGATGTAAATTGCCAACAGACACTCGGGAGAAGTGTATGGTGTTTCCTGAAACATCTAAAAACCAAAGCAACAGAGCCTAGGGCACTTCCACTTATGGTCCTATAGCTTAGGGAAATTAAAATCAAAAAGACACAGCCACCCCAAAGTTTGGGACGCCTCTATTTACAAGAACTTCGTTTACCGTACAACTTCAATATCACAGAAAGTGAAAAATGGATAAAGAACTTGTGGTACTTACGTACAATGCAGTATCACTCAGCAATGAAATCTATGTCATCAGGCCCGTAGCAGCATAATGAGTGGATTCAGGTACGATGATTCTAACTGAAATAAGTCACACAGAAAAAGAAACATCATAAGATATCACTAATACACGGAATGTAAACTTGGCTACACAGGAACTGAATTACACAACAGAACAGGGTCTCAAATTTAGAAAACCATCTTATGCTTGCTTAAGGGGAAAGGTGAGTTGGGGTGCTGCATAAAACCAGAGATTGAAATGAGCACAGATAAAGTTCCTTAAGCCAAATATGGAATAGACAAGAGCTACTCCTTGCTCAACGAAATGGACTCAACACCCCATATTAAACGCCTAAGAATGTACCTGACTAGTAAGTATCTTAAAACCTATGGATTGCTATGTCTCCAAAAGAGAATCAAGCATGTGTACAGGGGCATAAACGCAGCAGTGATAGGATTGGAGAGGTTCGGTGAGCAAATGAAGACCCTTTGAAGTCATATTGCATGGTACCCATTCCACGGGTTGCAACTACCCAGGTTTAAGGTATTCTTCCTTCAGCTAAAACATGCATGTGGAACCCAGAGTATGATCAACCATGTGAACGGGATACGTGTTCAAATATGTCTCAGTTTTCGTCCCCTGGTACTTGGGTGCAACATTCCAGACGCTTTACTAACACTCTCCCCACTTGGAGAGTCAGCGCCTTTAACCTCCTGTTTGGCCCAGTTTGCAATTTCTGCGGAAGATGAACAGGAATAGGGAGAACCAATGAGAGACTAGCTGGAGGTATCTGGACGGGCAAATTTAACTCTCATTTCCCACCAGGAAGAGGAACTAACCAAAGGCTCAGCGTGCCGTGCCGGAACCAGATTAGGGCCTGAAGCCATCCTGCGGTGTTGTGGCCAGCTCAAAAGAAAGCGAGTTGAAGAAAGGAGCTCAGGGGCACTGTAATTCACAAACGTGCAGAGTTATAAATGACAGCTATCGTCCAAAAATATACTGAAGTAAGGCTGCCAAGAGGACTTGAAAGCGGGGCAGAATTGCAGGAAACCAATTTCAGGAGGTAGACTGGAATTGCATTGAAAGCATAGGAAAAGAGGCAGAACGTCCACAATGATGCACTTGGCCAAAAAGTGCGTATGCGTTTTTTCCTGAATATATTCAGGAAAAAACGCATACGCCCTTTTTGGCCAACGAAGCAAGCTTGCAAAGGAAATCTGCACTACAATGAAGTCTCACTTCCCCCCGGTCAAAAGGGCCATCTGAAAAAAGTGTAAAATCCAGAAAGGCAGGACAGGCCATGGAGAACTGGGAGCCTTGTTATGCTGATGGGCGGGATGTAAATTGCCAACAGACACTCGGGAGAAGTGTATGGTGTTTCCTGAAACATCCAGAAAACAAAGCAACAGAGCCTAGGGCACTTCCACTTATGGTCCTATAGCTTAGGGAAATTAAAATCAAAAAGACACAGCCACCCCAAAGTTTGGGACGCCTCTGTTTACAAGAACCTCGTTTACCGTACAACTTCAATATCACAGAAAGTGAAAAATGGATAAAGAACTTGTGGTACTTACGTACAATGCAGTATCACTCAGCAATGAAATCTATGTCATCAGGCCCGTGGCAGCATAATGAGTGGATTCAGGTACGATGATTCTAACTGAAATAAGTCACACAGAAAAAGAAACATCATAAGATATCAGTAATACACGGAATGTAAACTTGGCTACACAGGAACTGAATTACAGAACAGAACAGGGTCTCAAATTTAGAAAACCATCTTATGCTTGCTTAAGGGGAAAGGTGAGTTGGGGTGCTGCATAAAACCAGAGATTGAAATGAGCACAGATAAAGTTCCTGAAGCCAAATATGGAATAGATAAGAGCTACTCCTTGCTCAACGAAATGGACTCAACACCCCATATTAAACGCCTAAGAATGTACCTGACTAGTAAGTATCTTAAAACCTATGGATTGCTATGTCTCCAAAAGAGAATCAAGCGTGTGTACAGGGGCATAAACGCAGCAGTGATAGGATTGGAGAGGTTCGGTGAGCAAATAAAGACCCTTTGAAGTCATATTGCATGGTACCCATTCCACGGGTTTCAACTACCGAGGTTTAAGGTATTCTTCCTTCAGCTAAAACATGCATGTGGAACCCAGAGTATGATCAACCATGTGAACGGGATACGTGTTCAAATATGTCTCAGTTTTCGTCCCCTGGTACTTGAGTGCAACATTCCAGACGCTTTACTAACACTCTCCCCACTTGGAGAGTCAGCGCCTTTAACCTCCTGTTTGGCCCAGTTTGCAATTTCTGCGGAAGATGAACAGGAATAGCGAGAACAAATGAGAGACTAGCTGGAGGTGTCTGGACGGGCAAATTTAACTCTCATTTCCCACCAGGAAGAGGAATTAACCAAAGGCTCAACGTGCCGTGCCGGAACCAGATTAGGGCCTGAAGCCATCCTGCGGTGTTGCGGCCAGGTCACAAGAAAGCGAGTTGAAGAAAGGAGCTCAGGGGCACTGTAATTCACAAACCTGCAGAGTTATAAATGACAGCTATCGTCCAAAAATATACTGAAGTAAGGCTGCCAAGAGGACTTGAAAGCGGGGCAGAATTGCAGGAAACCGATTTCAGGAGGTAGACTGGAATTGCATTGAAAGCATAGGAAAAGAGGCAGAACGTCCACAATGATGCACTTGGCCAAAAAGGGCGTATGCGTTTTTTCCTGAATATATTCAGGAAAAAAACGCATACGCCCTTTTTGGCCAACCAAGCAAGCTTGCAAAGGAAATCTGCACTACAATGAAGTCTCACTTCCCCCCGGTCAAAAGGGCCATCTGAAAAAAGTGTAAAATCCAGAAAGGCAGGACAGGCCATGGAGAACTGGGAGCCTTGTTATGCTGATGGGCGGGATGTAAATTGCCAACAGCCACTCAGGAGAAGTGTATGGTGTTTCCTGAAACATCTAGAAAACAAAGCAACAGAGCCTAGGGCACTTCCACTTATGGTCCTATAGCTTAGGGAAATTAAAATCAAAAAGACACAGCCACCCCAAAGTTTGGGACGCCTCTGTTTACAAGAACCTCGTTTACCGTACAACTTCAATATCACAGAAAGTGAAAAATGGATAAAGAACTTGTGGTACTTATGTACAATGCAGTATCACTCAGCAATGAAATCTATGTCATCAGGCCCGTAGCAGAATAATGAGTGGATTCAGGTACGATGATTCTAACTGAAATAAGTCACACAGAAAAAGAAACATCATAAGATATCACTAATACACGGAATGTAAACTGGACTACACAGGAACTAAATTACAGAACAGAACAGGGTCTCAAATTTAGAAAATCAACTTATGCTTGCTTAAGGGGAAAGGTGAGTTGGGGTGCTGCATAAAACCAGAGATTGAAATGAGCACAGATAAAGTTCCTTAAGCCAAATATGGAATAGACAAGAGCTACTCCTTGCTCAACGAAATGGACTCAACACCCCATATTAAACGTCTAAGAATGTACCTGACTAGTAAGTATCTTAAAACCTATGGATTGCTATGTCTCCAAAAGAGAATCAAGCATGTGTACAGGGGCATAAACGCAGCAGTGATAGGATTGGAGAGGTTCGGTGAGCAAATGAAGACCCTTTGAAGTCATATTGCATGGTACCCATTCCACGGGTTTCAACCACCCAGGTTTAAGGTATTCTTCCTTCAGCTAAAACATGCATGTGGAACCTAGAGTATGATCAACTGTGTGATCGGGAGACGTGTTCAAATATGTCTCAGTTTTCGTACCCTGGTACTCGGGTGCAACATTCCAGACGCTTTACTAACACTCTCCCGACTTGGAGAGTCAGTCCCTTTAACCTCCTGTTTGGCCCAGTTTGCAATTTCTGCGGAAGATGAACAGGAATAGCGAGAACCAATGAGAGACTAGCTGGAGGTGTCTGGACGGGCAAATTTAACTCTCATTTCCCACCAGGAAGAGGAATTAACCAAAGGCTCAACGTGCCGTGCCGGAACCAGATTAGGGCCTGAAGCCATCCTGCGGTGTTGCGGCCAGGTCACAAGAAAGCGAGTTGAAGAAAGGAGCTCAGGGGCACTGTAATTCACAAACCTGCAGAGTTATAAATGACAGCTATCGTCCAAAAATATACTGAAGTAAGGCTGCCAAGAGGACTTGAAAGCGGGGCAGAATTGCAGGAAACCGATTTCAGGAGGTAGACTGGAATTGCATTGAAAGCATAGGAAAAGAGGCAGAACGTCCACAATGATGCACTTGGCCAAAAAGGGCGTATGCGTTTTTTCCTGAATATATTCAGGAAAAAACGCATACGCCCTTTTTGGCCAACGAAGCAAGCTTGCAAAGGAAATCTGCACTACAATGAAGTCTCACTTCCCCCTGGTCAAAAGGGCCATCTGAAAAAAGTGTAAAATCCAGAAAGGCAGGACAGGCCATGGAGAACTGGGAGCCTTGTTATGCTGATGGGCGGGATGTAAATTGCCAACAGCCACTTGTGAGAAGTGTATGGTGTTTCCTGAAACATCTAAAAAACAAAGCAACAGAGCCTAGGGCACTTCCACTTATGATCCTATAGCTTAGGGAAATTAAAATCAAAAAGACACAGCCACCCCAAAGTTTGGGACGCCTCTGTTTACAAGAACCTCGTTTACCGTACAAGTTCAGTATCACAGAAAGCGGAAAATGGATAAAGAACTTGTGGTACTTACGTACAATGCAGTATCACTCAGCAATGAAATCTATGTCATCAGGCCCGTAGCAGCATAATGAGCGGATTCAGGTACGATGATTCTAACTGAAACAAGTCACACAGAAAAAGAAACATCATAAGATATCACTAATACACGGAATGTAAACTGGACTACACAGGAACTGAATTACAGAACAGAACAGGGTCTCAAATTTAGAAAACCAACTTATGCTTGCTTAAGGGTAAAGGTGAGTTGGGGTGCTGCATAAAACCAGAGATTGAAATGAGCACAGATAAAGTTCCTTAAGGCAAATATGGAATAGACAAGAGCTACTCCTTGCTCAACGAAATGGACTCAACACCGCATATTAAACGCCTAAGAATGTACTTGACTAGTAAATATCTTAAAACCTATGGATTGCTATGTCTCCAAAAGAGAATCAAGCATGTGTACAGGGGCATAAACGCAGCAGTGATAGGATTGGAGAGGTTCGGTGAGCAAATGAAGACCCTTTGAAGTCATATTGCATGGTACACATTTCACGGGTTTCAACTCTCCAGGTTTAAGGTATTCTTCCTTCAGCTAAAACATGCATGTGGAACCCAGAGTATGATCAACCGTGTGAACGGGAGACGTGTTCAAATATGTCTCACTTTTCCTCCCCTGGTACTGGGGTGCAACATTCCATATGCTTTACTAACACTCTCCCGACTTGGAGAGTCAGTCCCTTTAACCTCCTGTTTGGCCCAGTTTGCAATTTCTGCGGAAGATGAACAGGAATAGCGAGAACCAATGAGAGACTAGCTGGAGGTGTCTGGACGGGCAAATTTAACTCTCATTTCCCACCAGGAAGAGGAACTAACCAAAGGCTCAGTGTGCCGTGCCGGAACCAGATTAGGGCCTGAAGCCATCCTGCGGTGTTGCGGCCAGGTCACAAGAAAGCGAGTTGAAGAAAGGAGCTCAGGGGCACTGTAATTCACAAACCTGCAGAGTTATAAATGACAGCTATCGTCCAAAAATATACTGAAGTAAGGCTGCCAAGAGGACTTGAAAGCGGGGCAGAATTGCAGGAAACCGATTTCAGGAGGTAGACTGGAATTGCATTGAAAGCATAGGAAAAGAGGCAGAACGTCCACAATGATGCACTTGGCCAAAAAGGGCATATGCGTTTTTTCCTGAATATATTCAGGAAAAAACGCATACGCCCTTTTTGGCCAACCAAGCAAGCTTGCAAAGGAAATCTGCACTACAATGAAGTCTCACTTCCCCCCGGTCAAAAGGGCCATCTGAAAAAAGTGTAAAATCCAGAAAGGCAGGACAGGCCATGGAGAACTGGGAGCCTTGTTATGCTGATGGGAGGGATGTAAATTGCCAACAGACACTCGGGAGAAGTGTATGGTGTTTCCTGAAACATCTACAAAACAAAGCAACAGAGCCTAGGGCATTTCCACTTATGGTCCTATAGCTTAGGGAAATTAAATTCAAAAAGACACAGCCACCCCAAAGTTTGGGACGCATCTGTTTACAAGATCCTTGTTTACAGTACATGTTCAACATCGCAGAAAGTGAAAAATGGATAAAGAAGTTGTATTTACTTACAAAGCAATATCACTCAGCAATGAAATCTATGTCATCAGGCCCTTAGCAGCACAATGAGTGGATTCAGGTATGATGATTCTAACTGAAATAAGTCATAAATAAAAAGAAACATCATAAGATATCAGTAATACACGGAATGTAAACTTGGCTACACAGGAACTGAATTACAGAACAGAACAGGGTCTCAAATTTAGAAAACCAACTTCTGCTTGCTTAAGGGGAAAGGTGAGTTGGGGTGCTGCATAAAACCAGAGATTGAAATGAGCACAGATAAAGTTCCTGAAGCCAAATACGGAATAGACAAGAGCTACTCCTTGCTGAAAGAAATGGACTCAACACCGCATATTAAATGCCTAAGAATGTACCTGACTAGTAAGTATCTTAAAACCTATGGATTGCTATGTCTCCGAAAGAGAATCAAGCATGTGTACAGGGGCATAAACGCAGCAGTGATAGGATTGGTGAGGATCGATGAGCAAATGAAGCCCCTTTGAAGTCATATTGCATGGTACCCATTCCACGGGTTTCAACTACCCAGGTTTAAGTTATTCTTCATTCAGCTAAAACATGCATGTGGAACCTAGAGTATGATCAACCATGTGATCGGGAGACGTGTTCAAATATGTCTCAGTTTTCGTCCCCTGGTACTCGGGTGCAACATTCCAGATGCTTTACTAACAGTCTCCCGAATTGGAGAGTCAGTCCGTTTAACCTCCTGTTTGGCCCAGTTTGCAATTTCTGCGGAAGATGAACAGGAATAGGGAGAACCAATGAGAGACTAGCTGGAGGTGTCTGGACGGGCAAATTTAACTCTCATTTCCCAGCAGGAAGAGGAATTAACCAAAGGCTCAGCGTGCCGTGCCGGAACCAGATTAGGGCCTGAAGCCATCCTGCGGTGTTGCGGCCATCTCACAAGAAAGCGAGTTGAAGAAAGGAGCTCAGGGGCACTGTAATTCACAAATCTGCAGAGTTATAAATGACAGCTATCATCCAAAAATATACTGAAGTAAGGCTGCCAAGAGGACTTGAAAGCGGGGCAGAATTGCAGGAAACCGATTTCAGGAGGTAGACTGGAATTGCATTGAAAGCATAGGAAAAGAGGCAGAACGTCCACAATGATGCACTTGGCCAAAAAGGGCGTATGCGTTTTTTCCTGAATATATTCAGGAAAAAACGCATACGCCCTTTTTGGCCAACCAAGCAAGCTTGCAAAGGAAATCTGCACTACAATGAAGTCTCACTTCCCCCCGGTCAAAAGGGCCATCTGAAAAAAGTGTAAAATCCAGAAAGGCAGGACAGGCCATGGAGAACTGGGAGCCTCGTTATGCTGATGGGCGGGATGTAAATTGCCAACAGACACTCGGGAGAAGTGTATGGTGTTTCCTGAAACATCTAAAAAACAAAGCAACAGAGCCTAGGGCACTTCCACTTATGGTCCTATAGCTTAGGGAAATTAAAATCAAAAAGACACAGCCACCCCAAAGTTTGGGACGCCTCTGTTTACAAGAACCTCGTTTACCATACAAGTTCAATATCACAGAAAGTGAAAAATGGATAAAGAACTTGTGGTACTTATTTACAATGCAGTATCACTCAGCAATGAAATCTATGTCATCAGGCCCGTAGCAGCATAATGAGTGGATTCAGGTACGATGATTCTAACTGAAATAAGTCACACAGAAAAAGAAACATCATAAGATATCACTAATACACGGAATGTAAACTTGGCTACACAGGAACTGAATTACAGAACAGAACAGGGTCTCAAATTTAGAAAACCATCTTATGCTTGCTTAAGGGGAAAGGTGAGTTGGGGTGCTGCATAAAACCAGAGATTGAAATGAGCACAGATAAAGTTCCTTAAGCCAAATATGGAATAGACAAGAGCTACTCCTTGCTCAACGAAATGGACTCAACACCGCATATTAAACACCTAAGTATGTACCTGACTAGTAAGTATCTTCAAACCTATGGATTGCTATGTCTCCAAAAGAGAATCAAGCGTGTGTACAGGGGCATAAACGCAGCAGTGATAGGATTGGAGAGGTTCGGTGAGCAAATGAAGACCCTTTGAAGTCATATTGCATCGTACCCATTCCACGGGTTTCAACTACCCAGGTTTAAGTTATTCTTCATTCAGCTAAAACATGCATGTGGAACCTAGAGTATGATCAACCATGTGATCGGGAGACGTGTTCAAATATGTCTCAGTTTTCGTCCCCTGGTACTCGGGTGCAACATTCCAGATGCTTTACTAACAGTCTCCCGAATTGGAGAGTCAGTCCGTTTAACCTCCTGTTTGGCCCAGTTTCCAATTTCTGCGGAAGATGAACAGGAATAGGGAGAACCAATGAGAGACTAGCTGGAGGTGTCTGGACGGGCAAATTTAACTCTCATTTCCCAGCAGGAAGAGGAATTAACCAAAGGCTCAGCGTGCAGTGCCGGAACCAGATTAGGGCCTGAAGCCATCCTGCGGTGTTGCGGCCATCTCACAAGAAAGCGAGTTGAAGAAAGGAGCTCAGGGGCACTGTAATTCACAAACCTGCAGAGTTATAAATGACAGCTATCGTCCAAAAATATACTGAAGTAAGGCTGCCAAGAGGACTTGAAAGCGGGGCAGAATTGCAGGAAACCGATTTCAGGAGGTAGACTGGAATTGCATTGAAAGCATAGGAAAAGAGGCAGAACGTCCACAATGATGCACTTGGCCAAAAAGGGCGTATGCGTTTTTTCCTGAATATATTCAGGAAAAAACGCATACGCCCTTTTTGGCCAACCAAGCAAGCTTGCAAAGGAAATCTGCACTACAATGAAGTCTCACTTCCCCCCGGTCAAAAGGGCCATCTGAAAAAAGTGTAAAATCCAGAAAGGCAGGACAGGCCATGGAGAACTGGGAGCCTTGTTATGCTGATGGGAGGGATGTAAATTGCCAACAGCCACTAGGAAGAAGTGTATGGTGTTTCCTGAAACATCTACAAAACAAAGCAACAGAGCCTAGGGCACTTCCACTTATGGTCCTATAGCTTAGGGAAATTAAAATCAAAAAGACACAGCCACCCCAAAGTTTGGGACGCATCTGTTTACAAGATCCTTGTTTACAGTACATGTTCAACATCGCAGAAAGTGAAAAATGGATAAAGAAGTTGTATTTACTTACAAAGCAATATCACTCAGCAATGAAATCTATGTCATCAGGCCCATAGCATCATAATGAGTGGATTCAGGTACGATGATTCTAACTGAAATAAGTCACACAGAAAAAGAAACATCATAAGATATCACTAATACACAGAATGTAAACTTGGCTACACAGGAACTGAATTCCAAAACAGAACAGGGTCTCAAATTTAGAAAACCAACTTATGCTTGCTTAAGGGGAAAGGTGAGTTGGGGTGCTGCATAAAACCAGAGATTGAAATGAGCACAGATAAAGTTCCTTAAGCCAAATATGGAATAGACAAGAGCTACTCCTTGCTCAACGAAATGGACTCAACACCCCATATTAAACGCCTAAGAATGTACCTGACTAGTAAGTATCTTAAAACCTATGGATTGCTGTGTCTCCAAAAGAGAATCAAGCCTGTGTACAGGGGCAAAAACGCAGCAGTGATAGGATTGGAGAGGTTTGGTGAGCAAATGAAGACCCTTTGAAGTCATATTGCATGGTACCCATTACACGGGTCTCAACTCTCCAGGTTTAAGGTATTCTTCCTTCAGCTAAAACATGCATGTGGAACCCAGAGTATGATCAACCGTGTGAACGGGAGACGTGTTCAAATATGTCTCAGTTTTCCTCCCCTGGTACTCGGGTGCAACATTCCAGATGCTTTACTAACATTCTCCCCACTTGGAGAGTCAGTCCCTTTAACCTCCTGTTTGGCCCAGTTTGCAATTTCTGCGGAAGATGAACAGGAATAGCGAGAACCAATGAGAGACTAGCTGGAGGTGTCTGGACGGGCAAATTTAACTCTCATTTCCCACCAGGAAGAGGAATTAACCAAAGGCTCAGCGTGCCGTGCCGGAACCAGATTAGGGCCTGAAGCCATCCTGCGGTGTTGCGGCCAGCTCAAAAGAAAGCGAGTTGAAGAAAGGAGCTCAGGGGCACTGTAATTCACAAACCTGCAGAGTTATAAATGACAGCTATCGTCCAAAAATATACTGAAGTAAGGCTGCCAAGAGGACTTGAAAGCGGGGCAGAATTGCAGGAAACCGATTTCAGGAGGTAGACTGGAATTGCATTGAAAGCATAGGAAAAGAGGCAGAACGTCCACAATGATGCACTTGGCCAAAAAGGGCGTATGCGTTTTTTCCTGAATATATTCAGGAAAAAACGCATACGCCCTTTTTGGCCAACCAAGCAAGCTTGCAAAGGAAATCTGCACTACAATGAAGTCTCACTTCCCCCCGGTCAAAAGGGCCATCTGAAAAAAGTGTAAAATCCAGAAAGGCAGGACAGGCCATGGAGAACTGGGAGCCTTGTTATGATGATGGGCGGGATGTAAATTGCCAACAGACACTCCGGAGAAGTGTATGGTGTTTCCTGAAACATTTAAAAAACAAAGCAACAGAGCCTAGGGCACTTCCACTTATGGTCCTATAGCTTAGGGAAATTAAAATCAAAAAGACACAGCCACCCCAAAGTTTGGGACGCCTGTGTTTACAAGAACCTCGTTTACAGTACAAGTTCAACATCGCAGAAAGTGAAAAATTGATAAAGAAGTTTTGGTATTTACTTACAAAGCAATATCACTCAGCAATGAAATCTATGTCATTAGGCCCTTAGCAGGACAATGAGTGGATTCAGGTATGATGATTCTAACTGAAATAAGTCACACAGAAAAAGAAACATCATAAGATATCAGTAATACACGGAATGTAACCTGGGCTACAGAGGAACTGAATTACAGAACAGAAGAGGGTCTCAAATTTAGAAAACCAACTTATGCTTGCTTAAGGGGAAAGGTGAGTTGGGGTGCTGCATAAAACCAGAGATTGAAATGAGCACAGATAAAGTTCCTTAAGCCAAATATGGAATAGACAAGAGCTACTCCTTGCTCAACGATATGGACTCAAAACCGCATATTAAACGCCTAAGAATGTACCTGACTAGTAAGTATCTTAAAACCTATGGATTCCTATGTCTCCGAAAGAGAATCAAGCATGTGTACAGGGGCATAAAGGCAGCAGTGATAAGATTGGAGAGGTTCGGTGAGCAAATGAAGACCCTTTGAAGTCATATTGCATGCTACCCATTCCACGGGTCTCAACTCTCCAGGTTTAAGGTATTCTTCCTTCAGCTAAAACATGCATGTGGAACCCAGAGTATGATCAACCGTGTGAACGGGAGACGTGTTCAAATATGTCTCAGTTTTCGTCCCCTGGTACTTGGGTGCAACATTCCAGACGCTTTACTAACACTCTCCCCACTTGGAGAGTCAGCGCCTTTAACCTCCTGTTTGGCCCAGTTTGCAATTTCTGCGGAAGATGAACAGGAATAGGGAGAACCAATGAGAGACTAGCTGGAGGTATCTGGACGGGCAAATTTAACTCTCATTTCCCACCAGGAAGAGGAACTAACCAAAGGCTCAGCGTGCCGTGCCGGAACCAGATTAGGGCCTGAAGCCATCCTGCGGTGTTGTGGCCAGCTCAAAAGAAAGCGAGTTGAAGAAAGGAGCTCAGGGGCACTGTAATTCACAAACGTGCAGAGTTATAAATGACAGCTATCGTCCAAAAATATACTGAAGTAAGGCTGCCAAGAGGACTTGAAAGCGGGGCAGAATTGCAGGAAACCAATTTCAGGAGGTAGACTGGAATTGCATTGAAAGCATAGGAAAAGAGGCAGAACGTCCACAATGATGCACTTGGCCAAAAAGTGCGTATGCGTTTTTTCCTGAATATATTCAGGAAAAAACGCATACGCCCTTTTTGGCCAACGAAGCAAGCTTGCAAAGGAAATCTGCACTACAATGAAGTCTCACTTCCCCCCGGTCAAAAGGGCCATCTGAAAAAAGTGTAAAATCCAGAAAGGCAGGACAGGCCATGGAGAACTGGGAGCCTTGTTATGCTGATGGGCGGGATGTAAATTGCCAACAGACACTCGGGAGAAGTGTATGGTGTTTCCTGAAACATCCAGAAAACAAAGCAACAGAGCCTAGGGCACTTCCACTTATGGTCCTATAGCTTAGGGAAATTAAAATCAAAAAGACACAGCCACCCCAAAGTTTGGGACGCCTCTGTTTACAAGAACCTCGTTTACCGTACAACTTCAATATCACAGAAAGTGAAAAATGGATAAAGAACTTGTGGTACTTACGTACAATGCAGTATCACTCAGCAATGAAATCTATGTCATCAGGCCCGTGGCAGCATAATGAGTGGATTCAGGTACGATGATTCTAACTGAAATAAGTCACACAGAAAAAGAAACATCATAAGATATCAGTAATACACGGAATGTAAACTTGGCTACACAGGAACTGAATTACAGAACAGAACAGGGTCTCAAATTTAGAAAACCATCTTATGCTTGCTTAAGGGGAAAGGTGAGTTGGGGTGCTGCATAAAACCAGAGATTGAAATGAGCACAGATAAAGTTCCTGAAGCCAAATATGGAATAGATAAGAGCTACTCCTTGCTCAACGAAATGGACTCAACACCCCATATTAAACGCCTAAGAATGTACCTGACTAGTAAGTATCTTAAAACCTATGGATTGCTATGTCTCCAAAAGAGAATCAAGCGTGTGTACAGGGGCATAAACGCAGCAGTGATAGGATTGGAGAGGTTCGGTGAGCAAATAAAGACCCTTTGAAGTCATATTGCATGGTACCCATTCCACGGGTTTCAACTACCGAGGTTTAAGGTATTCTTCCTTCAGCTAAAACATGCATGTGGAACCCAGAGTATGATCAACCATGTGAACGGGATACGTGTTCAAATATGTCTCAGTTTTCGTCCCCTGGTACTTGAGTGCAACATTCCAGACGCTTTACTAACACTCTCCCCACTTGGAGAGTCAGCGCCTTTAACCTCCTGTTTGGCCCAGTTTGCAATTTCTGCGGAAGATGAACAGGAATAGCGAGAACAAATGAGAGACTAGCTGGAGGTGTCTGGACGGGCAAATTTAACTCTCATTTCCCACCAGGAAGAGGAATTAACCAAAGGCTCAACGTGCCGTGCCGGAACCAGATTAGGGCCTGAAGCCATCCTGCGGTGTTGCGGCCAGGTCACAAGAAAGCGAGTTGAAGAAAGGAGCTCAGGGGCACTGTAATTCACAAACCTGCAGAGTTATAAATGACAGCTATCGTCCAAAAATATACTGAAGTAAGGCTGCCAAGAGGACTTGAAAGCGGGGCAGAATTGCAGGAAACCGATTTCAGGAGGTAGACTGGAATTGCATTGAAAGCATAGGAAAAGAGGCAGAACGTCCACAATGATGCACTTGGCCAAAAAGGGCGTATGCGTTTTTTCCTGAATATATTCAGGAAAAAAACGCATACGCCCTTTTTGGCCAACCAAGCAAGCTTGCAAAGGAAATCTGCACTACAATGAAGTCTCACTTCCCCCCGGTCAAAAGGGCCATCTGAAAAAAGTGTAAAATCCAGAAAGGCAGGACAGGCCATGGAGAACTGGGAGCCTTGTTATGCTGATGGGCGGGATGTAAATTGCCAACAGCCACTCAGGAGAAGTGTATGGTGTTTCCTGAAACATCTAGAAAACAAAGCAACAGAGCCTAGGGCACTTCCACTTATGGTCCTATAGCTTAGGGAAATTAAAATCAAAAAGACACAGCCACCCCAAAGTTTGGGACGCCTCTGTTTACAAGAACCTCGTTTACCGTACAACTTCAATATCACAGAAAGTGAAAAATGGATAAAGAACTTGTGGTACTTATGTACAATGCAGTATCACTCAGCAATGAAATCTATGTCATCAGGCCCGTAGCAGAATAATGAGTGGATTCAGGTACGATGATTCTAACTGAAATAAGTCACACAGAAAAAGAAACATCATAAGATATCACTAATACACGGAATGTAAACTGGACTACACAGGAACTAAATTACAGAACAGAACAGGGTCTCAAATTTAGAAAATCAACTTATGCTTGCTTAAGGGGAAAGGTGAGTTGGGGTGCTGCATAAAACCAGAGATTGAAATGAGCACAGATAAAGTTCCTTAAGCCAAATATGGAATAGACAAGAGCTACTCCTTGCTCAACGAAATGGACTCAACACCCCATATTAAACGCCTAAGAATGTACCTGACTAGTAAGTATCTTAAAACCTATGGATTGCTATGTCTCCAAAAGAGAATCAAGCATGTGTACAGGGGCATAAACGCAGCAGTGATAGGATTGGAGAGGTTCGGTGAGCAAATGAAGACCCTTTGAAGTCATATTGCATGGTACCCATTCCACGGGTTTCAACCACCCAGGTTTAAGGTATTCTTCCTTCAGCTAAAACATGCATGTGGAACCTAGAGTATGATCAACTGTGTGATCGGGAGACGTGTTCAAATATGTCTCAGTTTTCGTACCCTGGTACTCGGGTGCAACATTCCAGACGCTTTACTAACACTCTCCCGACTTGGAGAGTCAGTCCCTTTAACCTCCTGTTTGGCCCAGTTTGCAATTTCTGCGGAAGATGAACAGGAATAGCGAGAACCAATGAGAGACTAGCTGGAGGTGTCTGGACGGGCAAATTTAACTCTCATTTCCCACCAGGAAGAGGAATTAACCAAAGGCTCAGCGTGCCGTGCCGGAACCAGATTAGGGCCTGAAGCCATCCTGCGGTGTTGCGGCCAGGTCACAAGAAAGCAAGTTGAAGAAAGGAACTCAGGGGCACTGTAATTCACAAACCTGCAGAGTTATAAATGACAGCTATCGTCCAAAAATATACTGAAGTAAGGCTGCCAAGAGGACTTGAAAGCGGGGCAGAATTGCAGGAAACCGATTTCAGGAGGTAGACTGGAATTGCATTGAAAGCATAGGAAAAGAGGCAGAACGTCCACAATGATGCACTTGGCCAAAAAGGGCGTATGCGTTTTTTCCTGAATATATTCAGGAAAAAACGCATACGCCCTTTTTGGCCAACCAAGCAAGCTTGCAAAGGAAATCTGCACTACAATGAAGTCTCACTTCCCCCCGGTCAAAAGGGCCATCTGAAAAAAGTGTAAAATCCAGAAAGGCAGGACAGGCCATGGAGAACTGGGAGCCTTGTTATGCTGATGGGCGGGATGTAAATTGCCAACAGCCACTCGGGAGAAGTGTATGGTGTTTCCTGAAACATCCAGAAAACAAAGCAACAGAGCCTAGGGCACTTCCACTTATGGTCCTATAGCTTAGGGAAATTAAAATCAAAAAGACACAGCCACCCCAAAGTTTGGGACGCCTCTGTTTACAAGAACCTCGTTTACCGTACAACTTCAATATCACAGAAAGTGAAAAATGGATAAAGAACTTGTGGTACTTACGTACAATGCAGTATCACTCAGCAATGAAATCTATGTCATCAGGCCCGTAGCAGAATAATGAGTGGATTCAGGTACGATGATTCTAACTGAAATAAGTCACACAGAAAAAGAAACATCATAAGATATCACTAATACACGGAATGTAAACTTGGCTACACAGTAACTGAATTACAGAACAGAACAGGGTCTCAAATTTAGAAAACCAACTTATGCTTGCTTAAGGGGAAAGGTGAGTTGGGGTGCTGCATAAAACCAGAGATTGAAATGAGCACAGATAAAGTTCCTTAAGCCAAATATGGAATAGACAAGAGCTACTCCTTGCTCAACGAAATGGACTCAACACCCCATATTAAACGCCTAAGAATGTACCTGACTAGTAAGTATCTTAAAACCTATGGATTGCTATGTCTCCAAAAGAGAATCAAGCGTGTGTACAGGGGCATAAACGCAGCAGTGATAGGATTGGAGAGGTTCGGTGAGCAAATGAAGACCCTTTGAAGTCATATTGCATGGTACCCATTCCACGGGTTTCAACTACCCAGTTTTAAGGTATTCTTCCTTCAGCTAAAACATGCATGTGGAACCTAGAGTATGATCAACCATGTGATCGGGAGACGTGTTCAAATATGTCTCAGTTTTCGTACCCTGGTACTCGGGTGCAACATTCCAGAGGCTTTACTAACACTCTCCCGACTTGGATAGTCAGTCCCTTAACCTCCTGTTTGGCCCAGTTTGCAATTTCTGCGGAAGATGAACAGGAATAGCGAGAACAAATGAGAGACTAGCTGGAGGTGTCTGGACGGGCAAATTTAACTCTCATTTCCCACCAGGAAGAGGAATTAACCAAAGGCTCAACGTGCCGTGCCGGAACCAGATTAGGGCCTGAAGCCATCCTGCGGTGTTGCGGCCAGGTCACAAGAAAGCGAGTTGAAGAAAGGAGCTCAGGGGCACTGTAATTCACAAACCTGCAGAGTTATAAATGACAGCTATCGTCCAAAAATATACTGAAGTAAGGCTGCCAAGAGGACTTGAAAGCGGGGCAGAATTGCAGGAAACCGATTTCAGGAGGTAGACTGGAATTGCATTGAAAGCATAGGAAAAGAGGCAGAACGTCCACAATGATGCACTTGGCCAAAAAGGGCGTATGCGTTTTTTCCTGAATATATTCAGGAAAAAACGCATACGCCCTTTTTGGCCAATCAAGCAAGCTTGCAAAGGAAATCTGCACTACAATGAAGTCTCACTTCCCCCTGGTCAAAAGGGCCATCTGAAAAAAGTGTAAAATCCAGAAAGGCAGGACAGGCCATGGAGAACTGGGAGCCTTGTTATGCTGATGGGCGGGATGTAAATTGCCAACAGACACTCGGGAGAAGTGTATGGTGTTTCCTGAAACATCCAGAAAACAAAGCAACAGAGCCTAGGGCACTTCCACTTATGGTCCTATAGCTTAGGGAAATTAAAATCAAAAAGACACAGCCACCCCAAAGTTTGGGACGCCTCTGTTTACAAGAACCTCGTTTACCGTACAACTTCAATATCACAGAAAGTGAAAAATGGATAAAGAACTTGTGGTACTTACGTACAATGCAGTATCACTCAGCAATGAAATCTATGTCATCAGGCCCGTAGCAGAATATTGAGTGGATTCAGGTACGATGATTCTAACTGAAATAAGTCACACAGAAAAAGAAACATCATAAGATATCACTAATACACGGAATGTAAACTGGACTACACAGGAACTGAATTACAGAACAGAACAGGGTCTCAAATTTAGAAAATCAACTTATGCTTGCTTAAGGGGAAAGGTGAGTTGAGGTGCTGCATAAAACCAGAGATTGAAATGAGCACAGATAACGTTCCTTAAGCCAAATATGGAATAGACAAGAGCTACTCCTTGCTCAACGAAATGGACTCAACACTCCATATTAAACGCCTAAGAATGTACCTGACTAGTAAGTATCTTAAAACCTATGGATTGCTATGTCTCCAAAAGAGAATCAAGCGTGTGTACAGGGGCATAAACGCAGCAGTGATAGGATTGGAGAGGTTCGGTGAGCAAATGAAGACCCTTTGAAGTCATATTGCATGGTACCCATTCCACGGGTTTCAACTACCCAGTTTTAAGGTATTCTTCCTTCAGCTAAAACATGCATGTGGAACCTAGAGTATGATCAACCATGTGATCGGGAGACGTGTTCAAATATGTCTCAGTTTTCGTACCCTGGTACTCGGGTGCAACATTCCAGAGGCTTTACTAACACTCTCCCGACTTGGATAGTCAGTCCCTTAACCTCCTGTTTGGCCCAGTTTGCAATTTCTGCGGAAGATGAACAGGAATAGCGAGAACAAATGAGAGACTAGCTGGAGGTGTCTGGACGGGCAAATTTAACTCTCATTTCCCACCAGGAAGAGGAATTAACCAAAGGCTCAGCGTGCCGTGCCGGAACCAGATTAGGGCCTGAAGCCATCCTGCGGTGTTGCGGCCAGGTCACAAGAAAGCAAGTTGAAGAAAGGAGCTCAGGGGCACTGTAATTCACAAACCTGCAGAGTTATAAATGACAGCTATCGTCCAAAAATATACTGAAGTAAGGCTGCCAAGAGGACTTGAAAGCGGGGCAGAATTGCAGGAAACCGATTTCAGGAGGTAGACTGGAATTGCATTGAAAGCATAGGAAAAGAGGCAGAACGTCCACAATGATGCACTTGGCCAAAAAGGGCGTATGCGTTTTTTCCTGAATATATTCAGGAAAAAACGCATACGCCCTTTTTGGCCAACGAAGCAAGCTTGCAAAGGAAATCTGCACTACAATGAAGTCTCACTTCCCCCTGGTCAAAAGGGCCATCTGAAAAAAGTGTAAAATCCAGAAAGGCAGGACAGGCCATGGAGAACTGGGAGCCTTGTTATGCTGATGGGCGGGATGTAAATTGCCAACAGCCACTTGTGAGAAGTGTATGGTGTTTCCTGAAACATCTAAAAAACAAAGCAACAGAGCCTAGGGCACTTCCACTTATGATCCTATAGCTTAGGGAAATTAAAATCAAAAAGACACAGCCACCCCAAAGTTTGGGACGCCTCTGTTTACAAGAACCTCGTTTACCGTACAAGTTCAGTATCACAGAAAGCGGAAAATGGATAAAGAACTTGTGGTAATTACGTACAATGCAGTATCACTCAGCAATGAAATCTATGTCATCAGGCCCGTAGCAGCATAATGAGCGGATTCAGGTACGATGATTCTAACTGAAACAAGTCACACAGAAAAAGAAACATCATAAGATATCACTAATACACGGAATGTAAACTGGACTACACAGGAACTGAATTACAGAACAGAACAGGGTCTCAAATTTAGAAAACCAACTTATGCTTGCTTAAGGGTAAAGGTGAGTTGGGGTGCTGCATAAAACCAGAGATTGAAATGAGCACAGATAAAGTTCCTTAAGGCAAATATGGAATAGACAAGAGCTACTCCTTGCTCAACGAAATGGACTCAACACCGCATATTAAACGCCTAAGAATGTACTTGACTAGTAAATATCTTAAAACCTATGGATTGCTATGTCTCCAAAAGAGAATCAAGCATGTGTACAGGGGCATAAACGCAGCAGTGATAGGATTGGAGAGGTTCGGTGAGCAAATGAAGACCCTTTGAAGTCATATTGCATGGTACACATTTCACGGGTTTCAACTCTCCAGGTTTAAGGTATTCTTCCTTCAGCTAAAACATGCATGTGGAACCCAGAGTATGATCAACCGTGTGAACGGGAGACGTGTTCAAATATGTCTCACTTTTCCTCCCCTGGTACTCGGGTGCAACATTCCATATGCTTTACTAACACTCTCCCGACTTGGAGAGTCAGTCCCTTTAACCTCCTGTTTGGCCCAGTTTGCAATTTCTGCGGAAGATGAACAGGAATAGCGAGAACCAATGAGAGACTAGCTGGAGGTGTCTGGACGGGCAAATTTAACTCTCATTTCCCACCAGGAAGAGGAACTAACCAAAGGCTCAGCGTGCCGTGCCGGAACCAGATTAGGGCCTGAAGCCATCCTGCGGTGTTGCGGCCAGGTCACAAGAAAGCGAGTTGAAGAAAGGAGCTCAGGGGCACTGTAATTCACAAACCTGCAGAGTTATAAATGACAGCTATCGTCCAAAAATATACTGAAGTAAGGCTGCCAAGAGGACTTGAAAGCGGGGCAGAATTGCAGGAAACCGATTTCAGGAGGTAGACTGGAATTGCATTGAAAGCATAGGAAAAGAGGCAGAACGTCCACAATGATGCACTTGGCCAAAAAGGGCATATGCGTTTTTTCCTGAATATATTCAGGAAAAAACGCATACGCCCTTTTTGGCCAACCAAGCAAGCTTGCAAAGGAAATCTGCACTACAATGAAGTCTCACTTCCCCCCGGTCAAAAGGGCCATCTGAAAAAAGTGTAAAATCCAGAAAGGCAGGACAGGCCATGGAGAACTGGGAGCCTTGTTATGCTGATGGGAGGGATGTAAATTGCCAACAGACACTCGGGAGAAGTGTATGGTGTTTCCTGAAACATCTACAAAACAAAGCAACAGAGCCTAGGGCATTTCCACTTATGGTCCTATAGCTTAGGGAAATTAAATTCAAAAAGACACAGCCACCCCAAAGTTTGGGACGCATCTGTTTACAAGATCCTTGTTTACAGTACATGTTCAACATCGCAGAAAGTGAAAAATGGATAAAGAAGTTGTATTTACTTACAAAGCAATATCACTCAGCAATGAAATCTATGTCATCAGGCCCTTAGCAGCACAATGAGTGGATTCAGGTATGATGATTCTAACTGAAATAAGTCATAAATAAAAAGAAACATCATAAGATATCAGTAATACACGGAATGTAAACTTGGCTACACAGGAACTGAATTACAGAACAGAACAGGGTCTCAAATTTAGAAAACCAACTTCTGCTTGCTTAAGGGGAAAGGTGAGTTGGGGTGCTGCATAAAACCAGAGATTGAAATGAGCACAGATAAAGTTCCTGAAGCCAAATACGGAATAGACAAGAGCTACTCCTTGCTCAAAGAAATGGACTCAACACCGCATATTAAATGCCTAAGAATGTACCTGACTAGTAAGTATCTTAAAACCTATGGATTGCTATGTCTCCGAAAGAGAATCAAGCATGTGTACAGGGGCATAAACGCAGCAGTGATAGGATTGGTGAGGATCGATGAGCAAATGAAGCCCCTTTGAAGTCATATTGCATGGTACCCATTCCACGGGTTTCAACTACCCAGGTTTAAGTTATTCTTCATTCAGCTAAAACATGCATGTGGAACCTAGAGTATGATCAACCATGTGATCGGGAGACGTGTTCAAATATGTCTCAGTTTTCGTCCCCTGGTACTCGGGTGCAACATTCCAGATGCTTTACTAACAGTCTCCCGAATTGGAGAGTCAGTCCGTTTAACCTCCTGTTTGGCCCAGTTTGCAATTTCTGCGGAAGATGAACAGGAATAGGGAGAACCAATGAGAGACTAGCTGGAGGTGTCTGGACGGGCAAATTTAACTCTCATTTCCCAGCAGGAAGAGGAATTAACCAAAGGCTCAGCGTGCCGTGCCGGAACCAAATTAGGGCCTGAAGCCATCCTGCGGTGTTGCGGCCATCTCACAAGAAAGCGAGTTGAAGAAAGGAGCTCAGGGGCACTGTAATTCACAAATCTGCAGAGTTATAAATGACAGCTATCATCCAAAAATATACTGAAGTAAGGCTGCCAAGAGGACTTGAAAGCGGGGCAGAATTGCAGGAAACCGATTTCAGGAGGTAGACTGGAATTGCATTGAAAGCATAGGAAAAGAGGCAGAACGTCCACAATGATGCACTTGGCCAAAAAGGGCGTATGCGTTTTTTCCTGAATATATTCAGGAAAAAACGCATACGCCCTTTTTTGCCAACCAAGCAAGCTTGCAAAGGAAATCTGCACTACAATGAAGTCTCACTTCCCCCCGGTCAAAAGGGCCATCTGAAAAAAGTGTAAAATCCAGAAAGGCAGGACAGGCCATGGAGAACTGGGAGCCTCGTTATGCTGATGGGCGGGATGTAAATTGCCAACAGACACTCGGGAGAAGTGTATGGTGTTTCCTGAAACATCTAAAAAACAAAGCAACAGAGCCTAGGGCACTTCCACTTATGGTCCTATAGCTTAGGGAAATTAAAATCAAAAAGACACAGCCACCCCAAAGTTTGGGACGCCTCTGTTTACAAGAACCTCGTTTACCATACAAGTTCAATATCACAGAAAGTGAAAAATGGATAAAGAACTTGTGGTACTTATTTACAATGCAGTATCACTCAGCAATGAAATCTATGTCATCAGGCCCGTAGCAGCATAATGAGTGGATTCAGGTACGATGATTCTAACTGAAATAAGTCACACAGAAAAAGAAACATCATAAGATATCACTAATACACGGAATGTAAACTTGGCTACACAGGAACTGAATTACAGAACAGAACAGGGTCTCAAATTTAGAAAACCATCTTATGCTTGCTTAAGGGGAAAGGTGAGTTGGGGTGCTGCATAAAACCAGAGATTGAAATGAGCACAGATAAAGTTCCTTAAGCCAAATATGGAATAGACAAGAGCTACTCCTTGCTCAACGAAATGGACTCAACACCGCATATTAAACACCTAAGTATGTACCTGACTAGTAAGTATCTTCAAACCTATGGATTGCTATGTCTCCAAAAGAGAATCAAGCGTGTGTACAGGGGCATAAACGCAGCAGTGATAGGATTGGAGAGGTTCGGTGAGCAAATGAAGACCCTTTGAAGTCATATTGCATCGTACCCATTCCACGGGTTTCAACTACCCAGGTTTAAGTTATTCTTCATTCAGCTAAAACATGCATGTGGAACCTAGAGTATGATCAACCATGTGATCGGGAGACGTGTTCAAATATGTCTCAGTTTTCGTCCCCTGGTACTCGGGTGCAACATTCCAGATGCTTTACTAACAGTCTCCCGAATTGGAGAGTCAGTCCGTTTAACCTCCTGTTTGGCCCAGTTTCCAATTTCTGCGGAAGATGAACAGGAATAGGGAGAACCAATGAGAGACTAGCTGGAGGTGTCTGGACGGGCAAATTTAACTCTCATTTCCCAGCAGGAAGAGGAATTAACCAAAGGCTCAGCGTGCAGTGCCGGAACCAGATTAGGGCCTGAAGCCATCCTGCGGTGTTGCGGCCATCTCACAAGAAAGCGAGTTGAAGAAAGGAGCTCAGGGGCACTGTAATTCACAAACCTGCAGAGTTATAAATGACAGCTATCGTCCAAAAATATACTGAAGTAAGGCTGCCAAGAGGACTTGAAAGCGGGGCAGAATTGCAGGAAACCGATTTCAGGAGGTAGACTGGAATTGCATTGAAAGCATAGGAAAAGAGGCAGAACGTCCACAATGATGCACTTGGCCAAAAAGGGCGTATGCGTTTTTTCCTGAATATATTCAGGAAAAAACGCATACGCCCTTTTTGGCCAACCAAGCAAGCTTGCAAAGGAAATCTGCACTACAATGAAGTCTCACTTCCCCCCGGTCAAAAGGGCCATCTGAAAAAAGTGTAAAATCCAGAAAGGCAGGACAGGCCATGGAGAACTGGGAGCCTTGTTATGCTGATGGGAGGGATGTAAATTGCCAACAGCCACTAGGAAGAAGTGTATGGTGTTTCCTGAAACATCTACAAAACAAAGCAACAGAGCCTAGGGCACTTCCACTTATGGTCCTATAGCTTAGGGAAATTAAAATCAAAAAGACACAGCCACCCCAAAGTTTGGGACGCATCTGTTTACAAGATCCTTGTTTACAGTACATGTTCAACATCGCAGAAAGTGAAAAATGGATAAAGAAGTTGTATTTACTTACAAAGCAATATCACTCAGCAATGAAATCTATGTCATCAGGCCCATAGCATCATAATGAGTGGATTCAGGTACGATGATTCTAACTGAAATAAGTCACACAGAAAAAGAAACATCATAAGATATCACTAATACACAGAATGTAAACTTGGCTACACAGGAACTGAATTCCAAAACAGAACAGGGTCTCAAATTTAGAAAACCAACTTATGCTTGCTTAAGGGGAAAGGTGAGTTGGGGTGCTGCATAAAACCAGAGATTGAAATGAGCACAGATAAAGTTCCTTAAGCCAAATATGGAATAGACAAGAGCTACTCCTTGCTCAACGAAATGGACTCAACACCCCATATTAAACGCCTAAGAATGTACCTGACTAGTAAGTATCTTAAAACCTATGGATTGCTGTGTCTCCAAAAGAGAATCAAGCCTGTGTACAGGGGCAAAAACGCAGCAGTGATAGGATTGGAGAGGTTTGGTGAGCAAATGAAGACCCTTTGAAGTCATATTGCATGGTACCCATTACACGGGTCTCAACTCTCCAGGTTTAAGGTATTCTTCCTTCAGCTAAAACATGCATGTGGAACCCAGAGTATGATCAACCGTGTGAACGGGAGACGTGTTCAAATATGTCTCAGTTTTCCTCCCCTGGTACTCGGGTGCAACATTCCAGATGCTTTACTAACATTCTCCCCACTTGGAGAGTCAGTCCCTTTAACCTCCTGTTTGGCCCAGTTTGCAATTTCTGCGGAAGATGAACAGGAATAGCGAGAACCAATGAGAGACTAGCTGGAGGTGTCTGGACGGGCAAATTTAACTCTCATTTCCCACCAGGAAGAGGAATTAACCAAAGGCTCAGCGTGCCGTGCCGGAACCAGATTAGGGCCTGAAGCCATCCTGCGGTGTTGCGGCCAGCTCAAAAGAAAGCGAGTTGAAGAAAGGAGCTCAGGGGCACTGTAATTCACAAACCTGCAGAGTTATAAATGACAGCTATCGTCCAAAAATATACTGAAGTAAGGCTGCCAAGAGGACTTGAAAGCGGGGCAGAATTGCAGGAAACCGATTTCAGGAGGTAGACTGGAATTGCATTGAAAGCATAGGAAAAGAGGCAGAACGTCCACAATGATGCACTTGGCCAAAAAGGGCGTATGCGTTTTTTCCTGAATATATTCAGGAAAAAACGCATACGCCCTTTTTGGCCAACCAAGCAAGCTTGCAAAGGAAATCTGCACTACAATGAAGTCTCACTTCCCCCCGGTCAAAAGGGCCATCTGAAAAAAGTGTAAAATCCAGAAAGGCAGGACAGGCCATGGAGAACTGGGAGCCTTGTTATGATGATGGGCGGGATGTAAATTGCCAACAGACACTCCGGAGAAGTGTATGGTGTTTCCTGAAACATTTAAAAAACAAAGCAACAGAGCCTAGGGCACTTCCACTTATGGTCCTATAGCTTAGGGAAATTAAAATCAAAAAGACACAGCCACCCCAAAGTTTGGGACGCCTGTGTTTACAAGAACCTCGTTTACAGTACAAGTTCAACATCGCAGAAAGTGAAAAATTGATAAAGAAGTTTTGGTATTTACTTACAAAGCAATATCACTCAGCAATGAAATCTATGTCATTAGGCCCTTAGCAGGACAATGAGTGGATTCAGGTATGATGATTCTAACTGAAATAAGTCACACAGAAAAAGAAACATCATAAGATATCAGTAATACACGGAATGTAACCTGGGCTACAGAGGAACTGAATTACAGAACAGAAGAGGGTCTCAAATTTAGAAAACCAACTTATGCTTGCTTAAGGGGAAAGGTGAGTTGGGGTGCTGCATAAAACCAGAGATTGAAATGAGCACAGATAAAGTTCCTTAAGCCAAATATGGAATAGACAAGAGCTACTCCTTGCTCAACGATATGGACTCAAAACCGCATATTAAACGCCTAAGAATGTATCTGACTAGTAAGTATCTTAAAACCTATGGATTCCTATGTCTCCGAAAGAGAATCAAGCATGTGTACAGGGGCATAAAGGCAGCAGTGATAAGATTGGAGAGGTTCGGTGAGCAAATGAAGACCCTTTGAAGTCATATTGCATGCTACCCATTCCACGGGTCTCAACTCTCCAGGTTTAAGGTATTCTTCCTTCAGCTAAAACATGCATGTGGAACCCAGAGTATGATCAACCGTGTGAACGGGAGACGTGTTCAAATATGTCTCAGTTTTCTTACCCTGGTACTCGGGTGCAACATTCCAGACGCTTTACTAACACTCTCCCCACTTGGAGAGTCAGCGCCTTTAAACTCCTGTTTGGTCCAGTTTGCAATTTCTGCGGAAGATGAACAGGAATAGGGAGAATCAATGAGAGACAAGCTGGAGGTGTCTGGACGGGCAAATTTAACTCTCATTTCCCACCAGGAAGAGGAAATAACCAAAGGCTCAGCATGCCGTGCCGGAACCAGATTAGGGCCTGAAGCCATCCAGCGGTGTTGCGGCCAGCTCAAAAGAAAGCGAGTTGAAGAAAGGAGCTCAGGGGCACTGTAATTCACAAACCTGCAGAGTTATAAATGACAGCTATCGTCCAAAAATATACCGAAGTAAGGCTGCCAAGAGGACTTGAAAGCGGGGCAGAATTGCAGGAAACCGATTTCAGGAGGTAGACTGGAATTGCATTGAAAGCATAGGAAAAGAGGCAGAACGTCCACAATGATGCACTTGGCCAAAAAGGGCGTATGCGTTTTTTCCTGAATATATTCAGGAAAAAACGCATACGCCCTTTTTGGCCAACCAAGCAAGCTTGCAAAGGAAATCTGCACTACAATGAAGTCTCACTTCCCCCCGGTCAAAAGGGCCATCTGAAAAAAGTGTAAAATCCAGAAAGGCAGGACAGGCCATGGAGAACTGGGAGCCTTGTTATGCTGATGGGCGGGATGTAAATTGCCAACAGACACTCGGGAGAAGTGTATGGTGTTTCCTGAAACATCTAAGAAACAAAGCAACAGAGCCTAGGGCACTTCCACTTATGGTCCTATAGCTTACGGAAATTAAAATCAAAAAGACACAGCCACCCCAAAGTTTGGGACGCCTCTTTTTACAAGAACCTCATTTACCGTACAAGTTCAATATCACAGAAAGTGAAAAATGGATAAAGAACTTGTGGTACTTACGTACAATGCAGTATCACTCAGCAATGAAATCTATGTCATCAAGCCCGTAGCAGCATAATGAGTGGATTCAGGTACGATGATTCTAACTGAAATAAGTCACACAGAAAAAGAAACATCATCAGATATCACTAATACACAGAATGTAAACTTGGCTACACAGGAACTGAATTCCAAAACAGAACAGGGTCTCAAATTTAGAAAACCAACTTATGCTTGCTTAAGGGGAAAGGTGAGTTGGGGTGCTGCATAAAACCAGAGATTGAAATGAGCACAGATAAAGTTCCTTAAGCCAAATATGGAATAGACAAGAGCTACTCCTTGCTCAACGAAATGGACTCAACACCCCATATTAAACGCCTAAGAATGTACCTGACTAGTAAGTATCTTAAAACCTATGGATTGCTGTGTCTCCAAAAGAGAATCAAGCCTGTGTACAGGGGCATAAACGCAGCAGTGATAGGATTGGAGAGGTTTGGTGAGCAAATGAAGACCCTTTGAAGTCATATTGCATGGTACCCATTACACGGGTCTCAACTCTCCAGGTTTAAGGTATTCTTCCTTCAGCTAAAACATGCATGTGGAACCCAGAGTATGATCAACCGTGTGAACGGGAGACGTGTTCAAATATGTCTCAGTTTTCCTCTCCTGGTACTCGGGTGCAACATTCCAGATGCTTTACTAACATTCTCCCCACTTGGAGAGTCAGTCCCTTTAACCTCCAGTTTGGCCCAGTTTGCAATTTCTGCGGAAGATGAACAGGAATAGGGAGAACCAATGAGAGACTAGCTGGAGGTGTCTGGACGGGCAAAGTTAACTCTCATTTCCCACCAGGAAGAGGAAATAACCAAAGGCTCAGCGTGCCGTGCCGGAACCAGATTAGGGCCTGAAGCCATCCTGCGGTGTTGCGGCCAGCTCAAAAGAAAGCGAGTTGAAGAAAGGAGCTCAGGGGCACTGTAATTCACAAACCTGCAGAGTTATAAATGACAGCTATCGTCCAAAAATATACTGAAGTAAGGCTGCCAAGAGGACTTGAAACGGGGCAGAATTGCAGGAAACTGATTTCAGGAGGTAGACTGGAATTGCATTGAAAGCATAGGAAAAGAGGCAGAACGTCCCCAATGATGCACTTGGCCAAAAAGGGCGTATGCGTTTTTTCCTGAATATATTCAGGAAAAAACGCATACGCCCTTTTTGGCCAACCAAGCAAGCTTGCAAAGGAAATCTGCACTACAATGAAGTCTCACTTCCCCCCGGTCAAAAGGGCCATCTGAAAAAAGTGTAAAACCCAGAAAGGCAGGACAGGCCATGGAGAACTGGGAGCCTTGTTATGCTGATGGGCGGGATGTAAATTGCCAACAGACACTCGGGAGAAGTGTATGGTGTTTCCTGAAACATCTAAGAAACAAAGCAACAGAGCCTAGGGCACTTCCACTTATGGTCCTATAGCTTAGGGAAATTAAAATCAAAAAGACACAGCCACCCCAAAGTTTGGGACGCCTCTGTTTACAAGAACCTCATTTACCGTACAAGTTCAATATCACAGAAAGTGAAAAATGGATAAAGAACTTGTGGTACTTACGTACAATGCAGTATCACTCAGCAATGAAATCTATGTCATCAGGCCCGTAGCAGCATAATGAGTGGATTCAGGTACGATGATTCTAACTGAAATAAGTCACACAGAAAAAGAAACATCATAAGATATCACTAATACACGGAATGTAAACTTGGCTACACAGGAACTGAATTCCAAAACAGAACAGGGTCTCAAATTTAGAAAACCAACTTATGCTTGCTTAAGGGGAAAGGTGAGTTGGGGTGCTGCATAAAACCAGAGATTGAAATGAGCACAGATAAAGTTCCTTAAGCCAAATATGGAATAGACAAGAGCTACTCCTTGCTCAACGAAATGGACTCAACACCCCATATTAAACGCCTAAGAATGTACCTGACTAGTAAGTATCTTAAAACCTATGGATTGCTGTGTCTCCAAAAGAGAATCAAGCCTGTGTACAGGGGCATAAACGCAGCAGTGATAGGATTGGAGAGGTTTGGTGAGCAAATGAAGACCCTTTGAAGTCATATTGCATGGTACCCATTACACGGGTCTCAACTCTCCAGGTTTAAGGTATTCTTCCTTCAGCTAAAACATGCATGTGGAACCCAGAGTATGATCAACCGTGTGAACGGGAGACGTGTTCAAATATGTCTCAGTTTTCCTCTCCTGGTACTCGGGTGCAACATTCCAGATGCTTTACTAACATTCTCCCCACTTGGAGAGTCAGTCCCTTTAACCTCCAGTTTGGCCCAGTTTGCAATTTCTGCGGAAGATGAACAGGAATAGGGAGAACCAATGAGAGACTAGCTGGAGGTGTCTGGACGGGCAAAGTTAACTCTCATTTCCCACCAGGAAGAGGAAATAACCAAAGGCTCAGCGTGCCGTGCCGGAACCAGATTAGGGCCTGAAGCCATCCTGCGGTGTTGCGGCCAGCTCAAAAGAAAGCGAGTTGAAGAAAGGAGCTCAGGGGCACTGTAATTCACAAACCTGCAGAGTTATAAATGACAGCTATCGTCCAAAAATATACTGAAGTAAGGCTGCCAAGAGGACTTGAAACGGGGCAGAATTGCAGGAAACTGATTTCAGGAGGTAGACTGGATTTGCATTGAAAGCATAGGAAAAGAGGCAGAACGTCCCCAATGATGCACTTGGCCAAAAAGGGCGTATGCGTTTTTTCCTGAATATATTCAGGAAAAAACGCATACGCCCTTTTTGGCCAACCAAGCAAGCTTGCAAAGGAAATCTGCACTACAATGAAGTCTCACTTCCCCCCGGTCAAAAGGGCCATCTGAAAAAAGTGTAAAACCCAGAAAGGCAGGACAGGCCATGGAGAACTGGGAGCCTTGTTATGCTGATGTGCGGGATGTAAATTGCCAACAGACACTCGGGAGAAGTGTATGGTGTTTCCTGAAACATCTAAGAAACAAAGCAACAGAGCCTAGGGCACTTCCACTTATGGTCCTATAGCTTAGGGAAATTAAAATCAAAAAGACACAGCCACCCCAAAGTTTGGGACGCCTCTGTTTACAAGAACCTCATTTACCGTACAAGTTCAATATCACAGAAAGTGAAAAATGGATAAAGAACTTGTGGTACTTACGTACAATGCAGTATCACTCAGCAATGAAATCTATGTCATCAGGCCCGTAGCAGCATAATGAGTGGATTCAGGTACGATGATTCTAACTGAAATAAGTCACACAGAAAAAGAAACATCATAAGATATCACTAATACACGGAATGTAAACTTGGCTACACAGGAACTGAATTCCAAAACAGAACAGGGTCTCAAATTTAGAAAACCAACTTATGCTTGCTTAAGGGGAAAGGTGAGTTGGGGTGCTGCATAAAACCAGAGTTTGAAATGAGCACAGATAAAGTTCCTTAAGCCAAATATGGAATAGACAAGAGCTACTCCTTGCTCAACGAAATGGACTCAACACCCCATATTAAACGCCTAGAATGTACCTGAATAGTAAGTATCTTAAAACCTATGGATTGCTATGTCTCCAAAAGAGAATCAAGCATGTGTACAAGAGCATAAACGCAGCAGTGATAGGACTGGAGAGGTTCGGTGAGCAAATGAAGACCCTTTGAAGTCATATTGCATGGAACCCATTGCACGGGTTTCAACTACACAGGTTTAAGGTATTCTTCCTTCAGCTAAAACATGCATGTGGAACCTAGAGTATGATCAACCATATGATCGGGAGACGTGTTCAAATATGTCTCAGTTTTCGTACCCTGGAACTCGGGTGCAACATTCCAGATGCTTTACTAACACTCTCCCATCTTGGAGAGTCAGCGCCTTTAACCTCCTGTTTGGCCCAGTTTGCAATTTCTGTGGAAGATGAACAGGAATAGCGAGAACCAATGAGAGACTAGCTGGAGGTGTCTGGACGGGCAAATTTAACTCTCATTTCCCACCAGGAAGAGGAATTAACCAAAGGCTCAGCGTGCCGTGCCGGAACCAGATTAGGGCCTGAAGCCATCCTGCGGTGTTGCGGCCAGGTCACAAGAAAGCGAGTTGAAGAAAGGAGCTCAGGGGCACTGTAATTCACAAACCTGCAGAGTTATAAATGACAGCTATCGTCCAAAAATATACTGAAGTAAGGCTGCCAAGAGGACTTGAAAGCGGGGCAGAATTGCAGGAAACTGATTTCAGGAGGTAGACAGGAATTGCATTGAAAGCATAGGAAAAGAGGCAGAACGTCCACAATGATGCACTTGGCCAAAAAGGGCTTATGCGTTTTTTCCTGAATATATTCAGGAAAAAACGCATAAGCCCTTTTTGGCCAACCAAGCAAACTTACAAAGGAAATCTACACTACAATGAAGTCTCACTTCCCCCCGGTCAAAAGGGCCATCTGAAAAAAGTGTAAAATCCAGAAAGGGAGGACAAGCCATGGAGAACTGGGAGCCTTGTTATGCTGATGGGCGGGATGTAAATTGCCAACAGACACTCGGGAGAAGTGTATGGTGTTTCCTGAAACATCTAAAAAACAAAGCAACAGAGCCTAGGGCACTTCCACTTATGGTACTATAGCTTAGGGAAGTTAAAATCAAAAAGACACAGCCACCCCAAAGTTTGGGACACCTCTGTTTACAAGAACCTCGTTTACAGTACAAGTTCAACATCGCAGAAATTGAAAAATGGATAAAGAAGTTGTGGTATTTACTTACAAAGCAATATCACTCAGCACTGAAATCTATGTCATCAGGCCCTTAGCAGCACAATGAGTGGATTCAGATATGATGATTCTAACTGAAATAACTCACACAGAAAAAGAAACATCATAAGATATCAGTAACACACGGAATGTAAACTTGGCTACACAGGAACTGAATTACAGAACAGAATAGTGTCTCAAATTTAGAAAACCAACTTATGCTTGCTTAAGGGGAAAGGTGAGTTGGGGTGCTGCATAAAACCAGAGATTGAAATGAGCACAGATAAAGTTCCTTAAGCCAAATATAGAATAGACAAGAGCTACTCCTTGCTCAACGAAATGGACTCAACACCCGATATTAAACGAATAAGAATGTACCTGACTAGTAAGTATCTTAAAACCTATGGATTGCTATGTCTCCGAAAGAGAATCAAGTGTGTGTACAGGGCCATAAACGCAGCAGTGGTAGGATTAGAGAGGTTCGGTGAGCAAATGAAGACCCTTTGAAGTCATATTGCATGGAACCCATTCCACGGGTTTCAACTACCCAGGTTTAAGGTATTCTTCCTTCAGCTAAAACATGCATGTGGAACCTAGAGTATGATCAACTATATGATCGGGAGACGTGTTCAAATATGTCTCAGTTTTCGTACCCTGGAACTCGGGTGCAACATTCCAGACGCTTTACTAACACTCTCCCGTCTTGGAGAGTCAGCGCCTTTAACCTCCTGTTTGGCCCAGTTTGCAATTTCTGCAGAAGATGAACAGGAATAGCGAGAACCAATGAGAGACTAGCTGGAGGTGTCTGGACGGGCAAATTTAACTCTCATTTCCCACCAGGAAGAGGAAATAACCAAAGGCTCAGCGTGCCGTGCCGGAACCAGATTAGGGCCTGAAGCCATCCTGCGGTGTTGCGGCCAGCTCACAAGAAAGCGAGTTGAAGAAAGGAGCTCAGGGGCACTGTAATTCACAAACCTGCAGAGTTATAAATGACAGCTATCGTCCAAAAATATACCGAAGTAAGGCTGCCAAGAGGACTTGAAAGCGGGGGAGAATTGC
Source organism: Grampus griseus (assembly GCF_964374135.1). NCBI lineage: Eukaryota > Metazoa > Chordata > Mammalia > Artiodactyla > Delphinidae > Grampus > Grampus griseus. The sequence continues at coordinate 125,384 of NW_028132999.1, read as the reverse complement.
AGGAAACTGATTTCAGGAGGTAGACAGGAATTGCATTGAAAGCATAGGAAAAGAGGCAGAACGTCCACAATGATGCACTTGGCCAAAAAGGGCGTATGCGTATTTTCCTGAATATATTCAGGAAAAAACGCATACGCCCATTTTGGCCAACCAAGCAAGCTTGCAAAGGAAATCTGCACTACAATGAAGTCTCACTTCCCCCCGGTCAAAAGGGCCATCTGAAAAAATTGTAAAATCCAGAAAGGCAGGACAGGCCATGGAGAACTGGGAGCCTTGTTATGCTGATGGGCGGGATGTAAATTGCCAACAGACACTCGGGAGAAGTGTATGGTGTTTCCTGAAACATCTAAGAAACAAAGCAACAGAGCCTAGGGCACTTCCACTTATGGTCCTATAGCTTAGAGAAATTAAAATCAAAAAGACACAGCCACCCCAAAGTTTGGGACGCCTCTGTTTACAAGAACCTCGTTTACCGTACAAGTTCAATATCACAGAAAGTGAAAAATGGATAAAGAACTTGTGGTACTTACGTACAATGCAGTATCACTCAGCAATGAAATCTATGTCATCAGGCCCTTAGCAGCACAATGAGTGGATTCAGGTATGATGATTCTAACTGAAATAAGTCACACAGAAAACGAAACATCATAAGATATCACTAATACACGGAATGTAAACTTGGCTACACAGGAACTGAATTCCAAAACAGAACAGGGTCTCAAATTTAGAAAACCAACTTATGCTTGCTTAAGGGGAAAGGTGAGTTGGGGTGCTGCATAAAACCAGAGATTGAAATGAGCACAGATAAAGTTCCTTAAGCCAAATATGGAATAGACAAGAGCTACTCCTTGCTCAACGAAATGGACTCAACACCGCATATTAAACGCCTAAGAATGTACCTGACTAGTAAGTATCTTAAAACCTATGGATTCCTATGTCTCCGAAAGAGAACCAAGCATGTGTACAGGGGCATAAATGCAGCAGTGATAGGACTGGAGAGGTTCGGTGAGCAAATGAAGACCCTTTGAAGTCATATTGCATGGTACCCATTCCACGGGTTTCAACTACCCAGGTTTAAGGTATTCTTCCTTCAGCTAAAACATGCATGTGGAACCTAGAGTATGATCAACCATGTGATCGGGATACGTGTTCAAATATGTCTCAGTTTTCGTACCCTGGTACTCGTGTGCAACATTCCAGACGCTTTACTAACACTCTCCCAACTTGGAGAGTCAGTCCCTTTAACCTCCTGTTTGGCCCAGTTTGCAATTTCTGCGGAAGATGAACAGGAATAGGGAGAACCAATGAGAGACTAGCTGGAGGTGTCTGGACGGGCAAATTTAACTCTCATTTCCCACCAGGAAGAGGAATTAACCAAAGGCTCAGCGTGCCGTGCCCAAAACAGATTAGGGCCTGAAGCCATCTTGCGGTGTTGCGGCCAGCTCAAAAGAAAGCGAGTTGAAGAAAGGAACTCAGGGGCACTGTAATTCACAAACCTGCAGAGTTATAAATGACAGCTATCGTCCAAAAATATACTGAAGTAAGGCTGCCAAGAGGACTTGAAAGCGGGGCAGAATTGCAGGAAACCAATTTCAGGAGGTAGACTGAAATTGCATTGAAAGCATAGGAAAAGAGGCAGAACGTCCACAATGATGCACTAGGCCAAAAAGGGCGTATGCGTTTTTTCCTGAATATATTCAGGAAAAAACGCATACGCCCTTTTTGGCCAACCAAGCAAGCTTGCAAAGGAAATCTGCACTACAATGAAGTCTCACTTCCCCCCGGTCAAAAGGGCCATCTGAAAAAAGTGTAAAATCCAGAAAGGCAGGACAGGCCATGGAGAACTGGGAGCCTTGTTATGCTGATGGGCGGGATGTAAATTGCCAACAGACACTCGGGAGAAGTGTATGGTGTTTCCTGAAACATCTACAAAACAAAGCAACAGAGCCTAGGGCACTTCCACTTATGGTCCTATAGCTTAGGGAAATTAAAATCAAAAAGACACAGCCACCCCAAAGTTTGGAACGGCTCTGTTTACAAGAACCTCGTTTACAGTACAAGTTCAACATCGCAGAAATTGAAAAATGGATAAAGAAGTTGTGGTATATACTTACAAAGCAATATCACTCAGCACTGAAATCTATGTCATCAGGCGCTTAGCAGCACAATGAGTGGATTCAGATATGATGATTCTAACTGAAATAAGTCACACAGAAAAAGAAACATCATAAGATATCAGTAATACACGGAATGTAAACTTGGCTACACAGGAACTGAATTACAGAACAGAACAGGGTCTCAAATTTAGAAAACCAACTTATGCTTGCTTAAGGGGAAAGGTGAGTTGGGGTGCTGCATAAAACCAGAGATTGAAATGAGCACAGATAAAGTTCCTTAAGCCAAATATGGAATAGACAAGAGCTACTCCTTGCTCAACGAAATGGACTCAACACCGCATATTAAACGCCTAAGAATGTACCTGACTAGTAAGTATCTTAAAACCTATGGATTGCTATGTCTCCAAAAGAGAATCAAGCGTGTGTACAGGGGCATAAACGCAGCAGTGATAGGATTGGAGAGGTTCGGTGAGCAAATGAAGACCCTTTGAAGTCATATTGCATGGTACCCATTCCACAGGTCTCACCTCTCCAGGTTTAAGGTATTCTTCCTTCAGCTAAACATGCATGTGGAACCCAGAGTATGATCAACCGTGTGAACAGGAGACGTGTTCAAATATGTCTCAGTTTTCCTCCCCGGTACTCGGGTGCAACATTCCAGACGCTTTACTAACAGTCTCCCCACTTGGAGAGTCAGCGCCTTTAACCTCCTCTTTGGCCCAGTTTGCAATTTCTGCAGAAGATGAACAGGAATGGGGAGAACCAATGAGAGACTAGCTGGAGGTGTCTGGACGGGCAAATTTAACTCTCATTTCCCACCAGGAAGAGGAAATAACCAAAGGGTCAGCATGCCGTGCCAGAACCAGATTAGGGCCTGAAGCCATCCTGCGGTGTTGCTGCCAGCTCAAAAGAAAGCGAGTTGAAGAAAGGAGCTCAGGGGCACTGTAATTCACAAACCTGCAGAGTTATAAATGACAGCTATCGTCCAAAAATATACTGAAGTAAGGCTGCCAAGAGGACTTGAAAGCGGGGCAGAATTGCAGGAAACCGATTTCAGGAGGTAGACTGGAATTGCATTGAAAGCATAGGAAAAGAGGCAGAACGTCCACAATGATGCACTTGGCCAAAAAGGGCGTATGCGTTTTTTCCTGAATATATTCAGGAAAAAACGCATACGCCCTTTTTGGCCAACCAAGCAAGCTTGCAAAGGAAATCTGCACTACAATGAAGTCTCACTTCCCCCCGGTCAAAAGGGCCATCTGAAAAAAGTGTAAAATCCAGAAAGGCAGGACAGGCCATGGAGAACTGGGAGCCTTGTTATGCTGATGGGCAGGATGTAAATTGCCAACAGACACTCGGGAGAAGTGTATGGTGTTTCCTGAAACATCTAAGAAACAAAGCAACAGAGCCTAGGGCACTTCCACTTATGGTCCTATAGCTTAGAGAAATTAAAATCAAAAAGACACAGCCACCCCAAAGTTTGGGACGCCTCTGTTTACAAGAACCTCGTTTACCGTACAAGTTCAATATCACAGAAAGTGAAAAATGGATAAAGAACTTGTGGTACTTACGTACAATGCAGTATCACTCAGCACTGAAATCTATGTCATCAGGCCCTTAGCAGCACAATGAGTGGATTCAGGTATGATGATTCTAACTGAAATAAGTCACACAGAAAAAGAAACATCATAAGATATCAGTAATACACGGAATGTAAACTTGGCTACACAGGAACTGAATTACAGAACAGAACAGGGTCTCAAATTTAGAAAACCAACTTATGCTTGCTTAAGGGGAAAGGTGAGTTGGGGTGCTGCATAAAACCAGAGATTGAAATGAGCACAGATAAAGTTCCTTAAGCCAAATATGGAATAGACAAGAGCTACTCCTTGCTCAACGAAATGGACTCAACACCGCATATTAAACGCCTAAGAATGTACCTGACTAGTAAGTATCTTAAAACCTATGGATTGCTATGTCTCCGAAAGAGAACCAAGCATGTGTACAGGGGCATAAATGCAGCAGTGATAGGATTGGAGAGGTTCGGTGAGCAAATGAAGACCCTTTGAAGTCATATTGCATGGTACCCATTCCACGGGTTTCAACTACCCAGGTTTAAGGTATTCTTCCTTCAGCTAAAACATGCATGTGGAACCTAGAGTATGATCAACCATGTGATCGGGATACGTGTTCAAATATGTCTCAGTTTTCGTACCCTGGTACTCGGGTGCAACATTCCAGACGCTTTACTAACACTCTCCCAACTTGGAGAGTCAGTCCCTTTAACCTCCTGTTTGGCCCAGTTTGCAATTTCTGCGGAAGATGAACAGGAATAGGGAGAACCAATGAGAGACTAGCTGGAGGTGTCTGGACGGGCAAATTTAACTCTCATTTCCCACCAGGAAGAGGAATTAACCAAAGGCTCAGCGTGCCATGGCGGAACCAGATTAGGGCCTGAAGCCATCCTGCGGTGTTGCGGCCAGGTCACAAGAAAGCGAGTTGAAGAAAGGAGCTCAGGGGCACTGTAATTCACAAACCTGCAGAGTTATAAATGACAGCTATCGTCCAAAAATATACTGAAGTAAGGCTGTCAAGAGGACTTGAAAGCGGGGCAGAATTGCAAGAAACCGATTTCAGGAGGTAGACTGGAATTGCATTGAAAGCATAGGAAAAGAGGCAGAACGTCCACAATGATGCACTTGGCCAAAAAGGGCGTATGCGTTTTTTCCTGAATATATTCAGGAAAAAACGCATACGCCCTTTTTGGCCAACCAAGCAAGCTTGCAAAGGAAATCTGCACTACAATGAAGTCTCACTTCCCCCCGGTCAAAAGGGCCATCTGAAAAAAGTGTAAAATCCAGAAAGGCAGGACAGGCCATGGAGAACTGGGAGCCTTGTTATGCTGATGGGCGGGATGTAAATTGCCAACAGACACTCGGGAGAAGTGTATGGTGTTTCCTGAAACATCTAAGAAACAAAGCAACAGAGCCTAGGGCACTTCCACATATGGTCCTATAGCTCAGGGAAATTAAAATCAAAAAGACACAGCCACCCCAAAGTTTGGGACGCCTCTGTTTACAAGAACCTCGTTTACCGTACAAGTTCAATATCACAGAAAGTGAAAAATGGATAAAGAACTTGTGGTACTTACGTACAATGCAGTATCATTCAGCAATGAAATCTATGTCATCAGGCCCGTAGCAGCATAATGAGTGGATTCAGGTACGATGATTCTAACTGAAATAAGTCACACAGAAAAAGAAACATCATAAGATATCACTAATACACGGAATGTAAACTTGGCTACACAGGAACTGTATTCCAAAACAGAACAGGGTCTCAAATTTAGAAAACCAACTTATGCTTGCTTAAGGGGAAAGGTGAGTTGGGGTGCTGCAAAGAACCAGAGATTGAAATGAGCACAGATAAAGTTCCTTAAGCCAAATATGGAATAGACAAGAGCTACTCCTTGCTCAACGAAATGGACTCAACACCCCATATTAAACGCCTAAGAATGTACCTGACTAGTAAGTATCTTAAAACCTATGGAATGCTATGTCTCCAAAAGAGAATCAAGCGTGTGTACAGGGGCATAAACGCAGCAGTGATAGGATTGGAGAGGTTCGGTGAGCAAATGAAGACCCTTTGAAGTCATATTGCATGGTACCCATTCCACGGGTCTCAACTCTCCAGGTTTAAGGTATTCTTCCTTCAGCTAAAACATGCATGAGGAACCTAGAGTATGATCAACCATGTGATCGGGAGACGTGTTCAAATATGTCTCAGTTTTCGTACCCTGGTACTCGGGTGCAACATTCCAGACGCTTTACTAACACTCTCCCGACTTGGAGAGTCAGTCCCTTTAACCTCCCGTTTGGCCCAGTTTGCAATTTCTGCGGAAGATGAACAGGAATAGGGAGAACCAATGAGAGACTAGCTGGAGGTGTCTGGACGGGCAAATTTAACTCTCATTTCCCACCAGGAAGAGGAATTAACCAAAGGCTCAGCGTGCCGTGCCCGAAACAGATTAGGGCCTGAAGCCATCTTGCGGGGTTGCGGCCAGCTCAAAAGAAAGCGAGTTGAAGAAAGGAGCTCAGGGGCACTGTAATTCACAAACCTGCAGAGTTATAAATGACAGCTATCGTCCAAAAATATACTGAAGTAAGGCTGCCAAGAGGACTTGAAAGCGGGGCAGAATTGCAGGAAACCGATTTCAGGAGGTAGACTGGAATTGCATTGAAAGCATAGGAAAAGAGGCAGAACGTCCACAATGATGCACTTGGCCAAAAAGGGCGTATGCGTTTTTTCCTGAATATATTCAGGAAAAAACGCATACGCCCTTTTTGGCCAACGAAGCAAGCTTGCAAAGGAAATCTGCACTACAATGAAGTCTCACTTCCCCCCGGTCAAAAGGGCCATCTGAAAAAAGTGTAAAATCCAGAAAGGCAGGACAGGCCATGGAGAACTGGGAGCCTTGTTATGCTGATGGGCGGGATGTAAATTGCCAACAGACACTCGGGAGAAGTGTATGGTGTTTCCTGAAACATCTAAAAAACAAAGCAACAGAGCCTAGGGCACTTCCACTTATGGTCCTATAGCTTAGGGAAATTAAAATCAAAAAGACACAGCCACCCCAAAGTTTGGAACGGCTCTGTTTACAAGAACCTCGTTTACAGTACAAGTTCAACATCGCAGAAATTGAAAAATGGATAAAGAAGTTGTGGTATATACGTACAAAACAATATCACTCAGCACTGAAATCTATGTCATCAGGCCCTTAGCAGCACAATGAGTGGATTCAGATATGATGATTCTAACTGAAATAAGTCACACAGAAAAAGAAACTTCCTAAGATATCAGTAATACACGGAATGTAAACTTGGCTACACAGGAACTGAATTACAGAACAGAACAGGGTCTCAAATTTAGAAAACCAACTTATGCTTGCTTAAGGGTAAAGGTGAGTTGGGGTGCTGCATAAAACCAGAGATTGAAATGAGCACAGATAAAGTTCCTTAAGCCAAATATGGAATAGACAAGAGCTACTCCTTGCTCAACGAAATGGACTCAACACCCCATATTAAACGCCTAAGAATGTACCTGACTAGTAAGTATCTTAAAACCTATGGAATGCTATGTCTCCAAAAGAGAATCAAGCGTGTGTACAGGGGCATAAACGCAGCAGTGATAGGATTGGAGAGGTTCGGTGAGCAAATGAAGACCCTTTGAAGTCATATTGCATGGTACCCATTCCACGGGTCTCAACTCTCCAGGTTTAAGGTATTCTTCCTTCAGCTAAAACATGCATGAGGAACCTAGATTATGATCAACCATGTGATCGGGAGACGTGTTCAAATATGTCTCAGTTTTCGTACCCTGGTACTCGGGTGCAACATTCCAGACGCTTTACTAACACTCTCCCGACTTGGAGAGTCAGTCCCTTTAATCTCCTGTTTGGCCCAGTTTGCAATTTCAGCGGAAGATGAACAGGAATAGCGAGAACCAATGAGAGACTAGCTGGAGGTGTCTGGACGGGCAAATTTAACTCTCATTTCCCACCAGGAAGAGGAATTAACCAAAGGCTCAGCGTGCCGTGCCAGAACCAGATTAGGGCCTGAAGCCATCCTGCGGTGTTGCGGCCAGCTCAAAAGAAAGCGAGTTGAAGAAAGGAGCTCAGGGGCACTGTAATTCACAAACCTGCAGAGTTATAAATGACAGCTATCGTCCAAAAATATACTGAAGGAAGGCTGCCAAGAGGACTTGAAAGCGGGGCAGAATTGCAGGAAACCGATTTCAGGAGGTAGACTGGAATTGCATTGAAAGCATAGGAAAAGAGGCAGAACGTCCACAATGATGCACTTGGCCAAAAAGGGCGTATGCGTTTTTTCCTGAATATATTCAGGAAAAAACGCATACGCCCTTTTTGGCCAACCAAGCAAGCTTGCAAAGGAAATCTGCACTACAATGAAGTCTCACTTCCTCCCGGTCAAAAGGGCCATCTGAAAAAAGTGTAAAATCCAGAAAGGCAGGACAGGCCATGGAGAACTGGGAGCCTTGTTATGCTGATGGGCGGGATGTAAATTGCCAACAGACACTCGGGAGAAGTGTATGGTGTTTCCTGAAACATCTAAGAAACAAAGCAACAGAGCCTAGGGCACTTCCACTTATGGTCCTATAGCTTAGAGAAATTAAAATCAAAAAGACACAGCCACCCCAAAGTTTGGGACGCCTCTGTTTACAAGAACCTCGTTTACCGTACAAGTTCAATATCACAGAAAGTGAAAAATGGATAAAGAACTTGTGGTACTTACGTACAATGCAGTATCACTCAGCAATGAAATCTATGTCATCAGGCCCTTAGCAGCACAATGAGTGGATTCAGGTATGATGATTCTAACTGAAATAAGTCACACAGAAAAAGAAACATCATAAGATATCACTAATACACGGAATGTAAACTTGGCTACACAGGAACTGAATTCCAAAACAGAACAGGGTCTCAAATTTAGAAAACCAACTTATGCTTGCTTAAGGGGAAAGGTGAGTTGGGGTGCTGCATAAAACCAGAGATTGAAATGAGCACAGATAAAGTTCCTTAAGCCAAATATGGAATAGACAAGAGCTACTCCTTGCTCAACGAAATGGACTCAACACCGCATATTAAACGCCTAAGAATGTACCTGACTAGTAAGTATCTTAAAACCTATGGATTGCTATGTCTCCGAAAGAGAACCAAGGATGTGTACAGGGGCATAAATGCAGCAGTGATAGGATTGGAGAGGTTCGGTGAGCAAATGAAGACCCTTTGAAGTCATATTGCATGGTACCCATTCCACGGGTTTCAACTACCCAGGTTTAAGGTATTCTTCCTTCAGCTAAAACATGCATGTGGAACCTAGAGTATGATCAACCATGTGATCGGGATACGTGTTCAAATATGTCTCAGTTTTCGTACCCTGGTACTCGGGTGCAACATTCCTGACGCTTTACTAACACTCTCCCAACTTGGAGAGTCAGTCCCTTTAACCTCCTGTTTGGCCCAGTTTGCAATTTCTGCGGAAGATGAACAGGAATAGGGAGAACCAATGAGAGACTAGCTGGAGGTGTCTGGACGGGCAAATTTAACTCTCATTTCCCACCAGGAAGAGGAATTAACCAAAGGCTCAGCGTGCCGTGCCCGAAACAGATTAGGGCCTGAAGCCATCTTGCTGGGTTGCGGCCAGCTCAAAAGAAAGCGAGTTGAAGAAAGGAGCTCAGGGACACTGTAATTCACAAACCTGCAGAGTTATAAATGACAGCTATCGTCCAAAAATATACCGAAGTAAGGCTGCCAAGAGGACTTGAAAGCGGGGCAGAATTGCAGGAAACCAATTTCAGGAGGTAGACTGGAATTGCATTGAAAGCATAGGAAAAGAGGCAGAACGTCCACAATGATGCACTTGGCCAAAAAGGGCGTATGCGTTTTTTCCTGAATATATTCAGGAAAAAACGCATACGCCCTTTTTGGCCAACCAAGCAAGCTTGCAAAGGAAATCTGCACTACAATGAAGTCTCACTTCCCCCCGGTCAAAAGGGCCATCTGAAAAAAGTGTAAAATCCAGAAAGGCAGGACAGGCCATGGAGAACTGGGAGCCTTGTTATGCTGATGGGCGGGATGTAAATTGCCAACAGACACTCGGGAGAAGTGTATGGTGTTTCCTGAAACATCTAAGAAACAAAGCAACAGAGCCTAGGGCACTTCCACTTATGGTCCTATAGCTTAGAGAAATTAAAATCAAAAAGACACAGCCACCCCAAAGTTTGGGACGCCTCTGTTTACAAGAACCTCGTTTACCGTACAAGTTCAATATCACAGAAAGTGAAAAATGGATAAAGAACTTGTGGTACTTACGTACAATGCAGTATCACTCAGCAATGAAATCTATGTCATCAGGCCCTTAGCAGCACAATGAGTGGATTCAGGTATGATGATTCTAACTGAAATAAGTCACACAGAAAAAGAAACATCATAAGATATCACTAATACACGGAATGTAAACTTGGCTACACAGGAACTGAATTCGAAAACAGAACAGGGTCTCAAATTTAGAAAACCAACTTATGCTTGCTTAAGGGGAAAGGTGAGTTGGGGTGCTGCATAAAACCAGAGATTGAAATGAGCACAGATAAAGTTCCTTAAGCCAAATATGGAATAGACAAGAGCTACTCCTTGCTCAACGAAATGGACTCAACACCGCATATTAAACGCCTAAGAATGTACCTGACTAGTAAGTATCTTAAAACCTATGGATTGCTATGTCTCCGAAAGAGAACCAAGCATGTGTACAGGGGCATAAATGCAGCAGTGATAGGATTGGAGAGGTTCGGTGAGCAAATGAAGACCCTTTGAAGTCATATTGCATGGTACCCATTCCACGGGTTTCAACTACCCAGGTTTAAGGTATTCTTCCTTCAGCTAAAACATGCATGTGGAACCTAGAGTATGATCAACCATGTGATCGGGATACGTGTTCAAATATGTCTCAGTTTTCGTACCCTGGTACTCGGGTGCAACATTCCTGACGCTTTACTAACACTCTCCCAACTTGGAGAGTCAGTCCCTTTAACCTCCTGTTTGGCCCAGTTTGCAATTTCTGCGGAAGATGAACAGGAATAGGGAGAACCAATGAGAGACTAGCTGGAGGTGTCTGGACGGGCAAATTTAACTCTCATTTCCCACCAGGAAGAGGAATTAACCAAAGGCTCAGCGTGCCGTGCCCGAAACAGATTAGGGCCTGAAGCCATCTTGCGGGGTTGCGGCCAGCTCAAAAGAAAGCGAGTTGAAGAAAGGAGCTCAGGGGCACTGTAATTCACAAACCTGCAGAGTTATAAATGACAGCTATCGTCCAAAAATATACTGAAGTAAGGCTGCCAAGAGGACTTGAAAGCGGGGCAGAATTGCAGGAAACCGATTTCAGGAGGTAGACTGGAATTGCATTGAAAGCATAGGAAAAGAGGCAGAACGTCCACAATGATGCACTTGGCCAAAAAGGGCGTATGCGTTTTTTCCTGAATATATTCAGGAAAAAACGCATACGCCCTTTTTGGCCAACCAAGCAAGCTTGCAAAGGAAATCTGCACTACAATGAAGTCTCACTTCCCCCCGGTCAAAAGGGCCATCTGAAAAAAGTGTAAAATCCAGAAAGGCAGGACAGGCCATGGAGAACTGGGAGCCTTGTTATGCTGATGGGCGGGATGTAAATTGCCAACAGACACTCGGGAGAAGTGTATGGTGTTTCCTGAAACATCTAAAAAACAAAGCAACAGAGCCTAGGGCACTTCCACTTATGGTCCTATAGCTTAGGGAAATTAAAATCAAAAAGACACAGCCACCCCAAAGTTTGGAACGGCTCTGTTTACAAGAACCTCGTTTACAGTACAAGTTCAACATCGCAGAAATTGAAAAATGGATAAAGAAGTTGTGGTATATACGTACAAAACAATATCACTCAGCACTGAAATCTATGTCATCAGGCCCTTAGCAGCACAATGAGTGGATTCAGATATGATGATTCTAACTGAAATAAGTCACACAGAAAAAGAAACTTCATAAGATATCAGTAATACACGGAATGTAAACTTGGCTACACAGGAACTGAATTACAGAACAGAACAGGGTCTCAAATTTAGAAAACCAACTTATGCTTGCTTAAGGGTAAAGGTGAGTTGGGGTGCTGCATAAAACCAGAGATTGAAATGAGCACAGATAAAGTTCCTTAAGCCAAATATGGAATAGACAAGAGCTACTCCTTGCTCAACGAAATGGACTCAACACCCCATATTAAACGCCTAAGAATGTACCTGACTAGTAAGTATCTTAAAACCTATGGAATGCTATGTCTCCAAAAGAGAATCAAGCGTGTGTACAGGGGCATAAACGCAGCAGTGATAGGATTGGAGAGGTTCGGTGAGCAAATGAAGACCCTTTGAAGTCATATTGCATGGTACCCATTCCACGGGTCTCAACTCTCCAGGTTTAAGGTATTCTTCCTTCAGCTAAAACATGCATGAGGAACCTAGAGTATGATCAACCATGTGATCGGGAGACGTGTTCAAATATGTCTCAGTTTTCGTACCCTGGTACTCGGGTGCAACATTCCAGATGCTTTACTAACACTCTCCCGACTTGGAGAGTCACTCCCTGTAACCTCCTGTTTGGCCCAGTTTGCAATTTCTGCGGAAGATGAACAGGAATAGCGAGATCCAATGAGAGACTAGCTGGAGGTGTCTGGACGGGCAAATTTAACTCTCATTTCCCACCAGGAAGAGGAATTAACCAAAGGCTCAGCGTGCCGTGCCAGAACCAGATTAGGGCCTGAAGCCATCCTGCGGTGTTGCGGCCAGGTCACAAGAAAGCGAGTTGAAGAAAGGAGCTCAGGGGCACTGTAATTCACAAACCTGCAGAGTTATAAATGACAGCTATCGTCCAAAAATATACTGAAGGAAGGCTGCCAAGAGGACTTGAAAGCGGGGCAGAATTGCAGGAAACCGATTTCAGGAGGTAGACTGGAATTGCATTGAAAGCATAGGAAAAGAGGCAGAACGTCCACAATGATGCACTTGGCCAAAAAGGGCGTATGCGTTTTTTCCTGAATATATTCAGGAAAAAACGCATACGCCCTTTTTGGCCAACCAAGCAAACTTGCAAAGGAAATCTGCACTACAATGAAGTCTCACTTTCCCCGAGTCAAAAGGGCCATCTGAAAAAAGTGTAAAATCCAGAAAGGCAGGACAGGCCATGGAGAACTGGGAGCCTTGTTATGCTGATGGGCGGGATGTAAATTGCCAACAGACACTCGGGAGAAGTGTATGGTGTTTCCTGAAACATCTAAAAACAAAGCAACAGAGCCTAGGGCACTTCCACTTATGGTCCTATAGATTAGGGAAATTAAAATCAAAAAGACACAGCCACCCCAAAGTTTGGGACGCCTCTGTTTACAAGAACCTCGTTGACCGTACAAGTTCAATATCACAGAAACTGAAAAATGGATAAAGAACTTGTGGTACTTACGTACAATGCAGTATCACTCAGCAATGAAATCTATGTCATCAGGCCCGTAGCAGCATAATGAGTGGATTCAGTTACGATGATTCTAACTGAAATAAGTCACACAGGAAAAGAAACATCATAAGATATCAGTAATACACGGAATGTAAACTTGGCTACACAGGAACTGAATTCCAAAACAGAACAGGGTCTCAAATTTAGAAAACCAACTTATGCTTGCTTAAGGGGAAAGGTGAGTTGGGGTGCTGCTTAAAAACAGAGATTGAAATGAGCACAGATAAAGTTCCTTAAGCCAAATATGGAATAGACAAGAGCTACTCCTTGCTCAACGAAATGGACTCAACACCGCATATTAAACGCCTAAGAATGTACCTGACTAGTAAGTATCTTAAAACCTATGGATTGCTATGTCTCCATAAGAGAATCAAGCGTGTGTACAGGGGCATAAACGCAGCAGTGATAGGATTGGAGAGGTTCGGTGAGCAAATGAAGACCCTTTGAAGTCATATTGCATGGTACCCATTCCACGGGTCTCAACTCTCCAGGTTTAAGGTATTCTTCCTTCAGCTAAAACATGCATGTGGAACCTAGAGTATGATCAACCATGTGATCGGGAGACGTGTTCACATATGTCTCAGTTTTCGTACCCTGGTACTCGGGTGCAACATTCCAGACGCTTTACTAACACTCTCCCGACTTGGAGAGTCAGTCCCTTTAACCTCCTGTTTGGCCCAGTTTGCAATTTCTGCGGAAGATGAACAGGAATAGCGAGAACCAATGAGAGACTAGCTGGAGGTGTCTGGACGGGCAAATTTAACTCTCATTTCCCACCAGGAAGAGGAATTAACCAAAGGCTCAGCGTGCCGTGCCGGAACCAGATTAGGGCATGGAGCCATCCTGCGGTGTTGCGGCCAGCTCAAAAGAAAGCGAGTTGAAGAAAGGAGCTCAGGGGCACTGTAATTCACAAACCTGCAGAGTTATAAATGACAGCTATCGTCCAAAAATATACTGAAGTAAGGCTGCCAAGAGGACTTGAAAGCGGGGCAGAATTGCAGGAAACCGATTTCAGGAGGTAGACTGGAATTGCATTGAAAGCATAGGAAAAGAGGCAGAACGTCCACAATGATGCACTTGGCCAAAAAGGGCGTATGCGTTTTTTCCTGAATATATTCAGGAAAAAACGCATACGCCCTTTTTGGCCAACCAAGCAAGCTTGCAAAGGAAATCTGCACTACAATGAAGTCTCACTTCCCCCCGGTCAAAAGGGTCATCTGAAAAAAGTGTAAAATCCAGAAAGGCAGGACAGGCCATGGAGAACTGGGAGCCTTGTTATGCTGATGGGCGGGATGTAAATTGCCAACAGACACTCGGGAGAAGTGTATGGTGTTTCCTGAAACATCTAAGAAACAAAGCAACAGAGCCTAGGGCACTTCCACTTATGGTCCTATAGCTTAGGGAAATTAAAATCAAAAAGACACAGCCACCCCAAAGTTTGGAACGGCTCTGTTTACAAGAACCTCGTTTACAGTACAAGTTCAACATCGCAGAAATTGAAAAATGGATAAAGAAGTTGTGGTATATACTTACAAAGCAATATCACTCATCACTGACATCTATGTCATCAGGCCCTTAGCAGCACAATGAGTGGATTCAGATATGATGATTCTAACTGAAATAAGTCACAGAGAAAAAGAAACATCATAAGATATCAGTAATACACGGAATGTAAACTTGGCTACACAGGAACTGAATTACAGAACAGAACAGGATCTCAAATTTAGAAAACCAACTTATGCTTGCTTAAGGGGAAAGGTGAGTTGGGGTGCTGCATAAAACCAGAGATTGAAAGGAGCACAGATAAAGTTCCTTAAGCCAAATATGGAATAGACAAGAGCTACTCCTTGCTCAACGAAATGGACTCAACACACCATATTCAACGCCTAAGAATGTACCTGACAAGTAAGTATCTTAAAACCTATGGATTGCTATGTCTCCGAAAGAGAATCAAGCATGTGTACAGGGGCATAAACGCAGCAGTGATAGGATTGGAGAGGTTCGGTGGGCAAATGAAGACCCTTTGAAGTCATATTGCCTGGTACCCATTCCACGGGTCTCAACTCTCCAGGTTTAAGGTATTCTTCCTTCAGCTAAAACATGCATGTGGAACCTAGAGTATGATCAACCATGTGATCGGGAGACGTGTTCAAATATGTCTCAGTTTTGGTACCCTGGTACTCGGGTGCAACATTCCAGATGCTTTACTAACACTCTCCCGACTTCGAGAGTCAGTCCGTTTAACCTCCTGTTTGGCCCAGTTTGCAATTTCTGCGGAAGATGAACAGGAATAGCGAGAACCAATGAGAGACTAGCTGGAGGTGTCTGGACGGGCAAATTTAACTCTCATTTCCCACCAGGAAGAGGAATTAACCAAAGGCTCAGCGTGCCGGAACCAGATTAGGGCCTGAAGCCATCTTGCGGTGTTGCGGCCAGGTCACAAGAAAGCGAGTTGAAGAAAGGAGCTCAGGGGCACTGTAATTCACAAACCTGCAGAGTTATAAATAACAGCTATCGTCCAAAAATATACTGAAGGAAGGCTGCCAAGAGGACTTGAAAGCGGGGCAGAATTGCAGGAAACCGATTTCAGGAGGTAGACTGGAATGGCATTGAAAGCATAGGAAAAGAGGCAGAACGTCCACAATGATGCACTTGGCCATAAAGGGCGTATGCGTTTTTTCCTGAATATATTCAGGAAAAAACGCATAGGCCCTTTTTGGCCAACCAAGCAACCTTGCAAAGGAAATCTGCACTACAATGAAGTCTCACTTCCCGCCAGTCAAAAGGGCTATCTGAAAAAAGTGTAAAATCCAGAAAGGCAGGACAGGCCATGGAGAACTGGGAGCCTTGTTATGCTGATGGGCGGGATGTAAATTGCCAACAGACACTCGGGAGAAGTGTATGGTGTTTCCTGAAACATCTAAAAACAAAGCAACAGAGCCTAGGGCACTTCCACTTATGGTCCTATAGATTAGGGAAATTAAAATCAAAAAGACACAGCCACCCCAAAGTTTGGGACGCCTCTGTTTACAAGAACATCATTTACCGTACAAGTTCAATATCACAGAAAGTGAAAAATGGATAAAGAACTTGTGGTACTTACGTACAATGCAGTATCACTCAGCAATGAAATCTATGTCATCAGGCCCGTAGCAGCATAATGAGTGGATTCAGGTACGATGATTCTAACTGAAATAAGTCACACAGAAAAAGAAACATCATAAGATATCACTAATACACGGAATGTAAACTTGGCTACACAGGAACTGAATTCCAAAACAGAAGAGGGTCTCAAATTTAGGAAACCAACTTATGCTTGCTTAAGGGGAAAGGTGAGTTGGGGTGCTGCATAAAACCAGAGATTGAAATGAGCACAGATAAAGTTCCTTAAGCCAAATATGGAATAGAGAAGAGCTACTCCTTGCTCAATGAAATGAACTGAACACCCCATATTAAACGCCTAAGAATCTACCTGACTAGTAAGTATATTAAAACCTATGGATTGCTATGTCTCCATAAGAGAATCAAGCGTGTGTACAGGGGCATAAACGCAGCAGTGATAGGATTGGAGAGGTTCGGTGAGCAAATGAAGACCCTTTGAAGTCATGTTGCATGGTACCCATTCCACGGGTCTCAACTCTCCAGGTTTAAGGTATTCTTCCTTCAGCTAAAACATGCATGTGGAACCTAGAGTATGATCAACCATGTGATCGGGAGACGTGTTCAAATATGTCTCAGTTTTCGTACCCTGGTACTCGGGTGCAACATTCCAGACGCTTTACTAACACTCTCCCGACTTGGAGAGTCAATCCCTTTAACCTCCTGTTTGGCCCAGTTTGCAATTTCTGCGGAAGATGAACAGGAATAGCGAGAACCAATGAGAGACTAGCTGGAGGTGTCTGGACGGGCAAATTTAACTCTCATTTCCCACCAGGAAGAGGAATTAACCAAAGGCTCAGCGTGCCGTGCCGGAACCAGATTAGGGCATGAAGCCATCCTGCGGTGTTGCGGCCAGGTCACAAGAAAGCGAGTTGAAGAAAGGAGCTCAGGGGCACTGTAATTCACAAACCTGCAGAGTTATAAATGACAGCTATCGTCCAAAAATATACTGAAGTAAGGCTGCCAAGAGGACTTGAAAGCGGGGCAGAATTGCAGGAAACCGATTTCAGGAGGTAGACTGGAATTGCATTGAAAGCATAGGAAAAGAGGCAGAACGTCCACAATGATGCACTTGGCCAAAAAGGGCGTATGCGTTTTTTCCTGAATATATTCAGGAAAAAACGCATACGCCCTTTTTGGCCAACCAAGCAAGCTTGCAAAGGAAATCTGCACTACAATGAAGTCTCACTTCCCCCCGGTCAAAAGGGCCATCTGAAAAAAGTGTAAAATCCAGAAAGGCAGGACAGGCCATGGAGAACTGGGAGCCTTGTTATGCTGATGGGCGGGATGTAAATTGCCAACAGACACTCGGGAGAAGTGTATGCTGTTTCCTGAAACATCTAAAAAACAAAGCAACAGAGCCTAGGGCACTTCAACTTATGGTCCTATAGCTTAGAGAAATTAAAATCAAAAAGACACAGCCACCCCAAAGTTTGGGACGCCTCTGTTTACAAGAACCTCCTTTACCGTACAAGTTCAATATCACAGAAAGTGAAAAATGGATAAAGAACTTGTGGTACTTACGTACAATGCAGTATCACTCAGCAATGAAATCTATGTCATCAGGCCCGTAGCAGCATAATGAGTGGATTCAGGTACGATGATTCTAACTGAAATAAGTCACACAGAAAAAGAAACATCATAAGATATCACTAATACACGGAATGTAAACTTGGCTACACAGGAACTGAATTCCAAAACAGAAGAGGGTCTCAAATTTAGGAAACCAACTTATGCTTGCTTAAGGGGAAAGGTGAGTTGGGGTGCTGCATAAAACCAGAGATTGAAATGAGCACAGATAAAGTTCCTTAAGCCAAATATGGAATAGAGAAGAGCTACTCCTTGCTCAATGAAATGAACTGAACACCCCATATTAAACGCCTAAGAATCTACCTGACTAGTAAGTATATTAAAACCTATGGATTGCTATGTCTCCATAAGAGAATCAAGCGTGTGTACAGGGGCATAAACGCAGCAGTGATAGGATTGGAGAGGTTCGGTGAGCAAATGAAGACCCTTTGAAGTCATATTGCATGGTACCCATTCCACGGGTCTCAACTCTCCAGGTTTAAGGTATTCTTCCTTCAGCTAAAACATGCATGTGGAACCTAGAGTATGATCAACCATGTGATCGGGAGACGTGTTCAAATATGTCTCAGTTTTCGTACCCTGGTACTCGGGTGCAACATTCCAGACGCTTTACTAACACTCTCCCGACTTGGAGAGTCAATCCCTTTAACCTCCTGTTTGGCCCAGTTTGCAATTTCTGCGGAAGATGAACAGGAATAGCGAGAACCAATGAGAGACTAGCTGGAGGTGTCTGGACGGGCAAATTTAACTCTCATTTCCCACCAGGAAGAGGAATTAACCAAAGGCTCAGCGTGCCGTGCCGGAACCAGATTAGGGCATGAAGCCATCCTGCGGTGTTGCGGCCAGGTCACAAGAAAGCGAGTTGAAGAAAGGAGCTCAGGGGCACTGTAATTCACAAACCTGCAGAGTTATAAATGACAGCTATCGTCCAAAAATATACTGAAGTAAGGCTGCCAAGAGGACTTGAAAGCGGGGCAGAATTGCAGGAAACCGATTTCAGGAGGTAGACTGGAATTGCATTGAAAGCATAGGAAAAGAGGCAGAACGTCCACAATGATGCACTTGGCCAAAAAGGGCGTATGCGTTTTTTCCTGAATATATTCAGGAAAAAACGCATACGCCCTTTTTGGCCAACCAAGCAAGCTTGCAAAGGAAATCTGCACTACAATGAAGTCTCACTTCCCCCCGGTCAAAAGGGCCATCTGAAAAAAGTGTAAAATCCAGAAAGGCAGGACAGGCCATGGAGAACTGGGAGCCTTGTTATGCTGATGGGCGGGATGTAAATTGCCAACAGACACTCGGGAGAAGTGTATGCTGTTTCCTGAAACATCTAAAAAACAAAGCAACAGAGCCTAGGGCACTTCAACTTATGGTCCTATAGCTTAGAGAAATTAAAATCAAAAAGACACAGCCACCCCAATGTTTGGGACGCCTCTGTTTACAAGAACCTCCTTTACCGTACAAGTTCAATATCACAGAAAGTGAAAAATGGATAAAGAACTTGTGGTACTTACGTACAATGCAGTATCACTCAGCAATGAAATCTATGTCATCAGGCCCTTAGCAGCACAATGAGTGGATTCAGGTATGATGATTCTAACTGAAATAGGTCACACAGAAGAAGAAACATCATAAGATATCACTAATACACGGAATGTAAACTTGGCTACACAGGAACTGAATTCCAAAACAGAACAGGGTCTCAAATTTAGAAAACCAACTTATGCTTGCTTAAGGGGAAAGGTGAGTTGGGGTGCTGCATAAAAACAGAGATTGAAATGAACACAGATAAAGTTCCTTAAGCCAAATATGGAATAGACAAGAGCTACTCCTTGCTCAACGAAATGGACTCAACACCGCATATTAAACGCCTAAGAATGTACCTGACTAGTTACTATCTTAAAACCTATGGATTGCTATGTCTCCGAAAGAGAACCAAGCATGTGTACAGGGGCATAAATGCAGCAGTGATAGGATTGGAGAGGTTCGGTGAGCAAATGAAGACCCTTTGAAGTCATATTGCATGGTACCCATTCCACGGGTTTCAACTACCCAGGTTTAAGGTATTCTTCCTTCAGCTAAAACATGCATGTGGAACCTAGAGTATGATCAACCATGTGATCGGGATACGTGTTCAAATATGTCTCAGTTTTGGTACCCTGGTACTCGGGTGCAACATTCCAGACGCTTTACTAACACTCTCCCCACTTGGGGAGTCAGCGCCTTTAACCTCCTGTTTGGCCCAGTTTTCAATTTCTGCGGAAGATGAACAGGAATAGCGAGAACCAATGAGAGACTAGCTGGAGGTGTCTGGACGGGCAAATTTAACTCTCATTTCCCACCAGGAAGAGGAATTAACCAAAGGCTCAGCGTGCCGTGCCCGAAACAGATTAGGGCCTGAAGCCATCCTCCGGTGTTGCGGCCAGCTCACAACACAGCGAGTTGAAGAAAGGAGCTCAGGGGCACTGTAATGCACAAACCTGCAGAGTTATAAATGACAGCTATCGTCCAAAAATATACTGAAGTAAGGCTGCCAAGAGGACTTGAAAGCGGGGCAGAATTGCAGGAAACCGATTTCAGGAGGTAGACTGGAATTGCATTGAAAGCATAGGAAAAGAGGCAGAACGTCCACAATGATGCACTTGGCCAAAAAGGGCGTATGCGTTTTTTCCTGAATATATTCAGGAAAAAACGCATACGCCCTTTTTGGCCAACCAAGCAAGCTTGCAAAGGAAATCTGCACTACAATGAAGTCTCACTTCCCCCCGGTCAAAAGGGCCATCTGAAAAAAGTGTAAAATCCAGAAAGGCAGGACAGGCCATGGAGAACTGGGAGCCTTGTTATGCTGATGGGCGGGATGTAAATTGCCAACAGACACTCGGGAGAAGTGTATGGTGTTTCCTGAAACATCTAAAAAACAAAGCAACAGAGCCTAGGGCACTTCCACTTATGGTCCTATAGCTTAGGGAAATTAAAATCAAAAAGACACAGCCACCCCAAAGTTTGGAACGGCTCTGTTTACAAGAACCTCGTTTACAGTACAAGTTCAACATCGCAGAAATTGAAAAATGAATAAAGAAGTTGTGGTATATACTTACAAAGCAATATCACTCATCACTGAAATCTATGTCATCAGGACCTTAGCAGCACAATGAGTGGATTCAGATATGATTATTCTAACTGAAATAAGTCACACAGAAAAAGAAACATCATAAGATATCAGTAATACACGGAATGTAAACTTGGCTACACAGGAACTGAATTACAGAACAGAACAGGGTCTCAAATTTAGAAAACCAACTTATGCTTGCTTAAGGGTAAAGGTGAGTTGGGGTGCTGCATAAAACCAGAGATTGAAATGAGCACAGATAAAGTTCCTTAAGCCAAATATGGAATAGACAAGAGCTACTCCTTGCTCAACGAAATGGACTCAACACCCCATATTCAACGCCTAAGAATGTACCTGACAAGTAAGTATCTTAAAACCTATGGATTGCTATGTCTCCGAAAGAGAATCAAGCATGTGTACAGGGGCATAAACACAGCAGTGATAGGATTGGAGAGGTTCGGTGGGCAAATGAAGACCCTTTGAAGTCTTATTGCATGGTACCCATTCCACGGGTCTCAACTCTCCAGGTTTAAGGTATTCTTCCTTCAGCTAAAACATGCATGTGGAACCTAGAGTATGATCAACCATGTGATTGGGAGACGTGTTCAAATATGTCTCAGTTTTGGTACCCTGGTACTCGGGTGCAACATTCCAGATGCTTTACTAACACTCTCCCGACTTGGAGAGTCAGTCCCTTTAACCTCCTGTTTGGCCCAGTTTGCAATTTCTGCGGAAGATGAACAGGAATAGCGAGAACCAATGAGAGACTAGCTGGAGGTGTCTGGACGGGCAAATTTAACTCTCATTTCCCACCAGGAAGAGGAATTAACCAAAGGCTCAGCGTGCCGTGCCGGAACCAGATTAGGGCCTGAAGCCATCCTGCGGTGTTGCGGCCAGGTCACAAGAAAGCGAGTTGAAGAAAGGAGCTCAGGGGCACTGTAATTCACAAACCTGCAGAGTTATAAATGACAGCTATCGTCCAAAAATATACTGAAGGAAGGCTGCCAAGAGGACTTGAAAGCGGGGCAGAATTGCAGGAAACCGATTTCAGGAGGTAGACTGGAATTGCATTGAAAGCATAGGAAAAGAGGCAGAACGTCCACAATGATGCACTTGGCCAAAAAGGGCGTATGCGTTTTTTCCTGAATATATTCAGGAAAAAACGCATACGCACTTTTTGGCCAACCAAGCAACCTTGCAAAGGAAATCTGCACTACAATGAAGTCTCACTTCCCCCCAGTCAAAAGGGCTATCTGAAAAAAGTGTAAAATCCAGAAAGGCAGGACAGGCCATGGAGAACTGGGAGCCTTGTTATGCTGATGGGCGGGATGTAATTTGCCAACAGACACTCGGGAGAAGTGTATGGTGTTTCCTGAAACATCTAAAAAACAAAGCAACAGAGCCTAGGGCACTTCCACTTATGGTCCTATAGCTTAGGGAAATTAAAATCAAAAAGACACAGCCACCCCAAAGTTTGGGACGCCTCTGTTTACAAGAACCTCGTTTACCGTAAAAGTTCAACAACGCAGAAAGTAAAAAATGCATAAAGAACTTGTGGTACTTACGAACAATACAGTATCACTCAGCAATGAAATCTATGTCATCAGGCCCGTAGCAGCATAATGAGTGGATTCAGGTACGATGATTCTAACTGAAATAAGACACACAGAAAAAGAAACATCATAAGATATCAGTAATACACGGAATGTAAACTTGGCTACACAGGAACTGAATTCCAAAACAGAACAGGGTCTCAAATTTAGAAAACCAACTTATGTTTGCTTAAGGGGAAAGGTGAGTTGGGGTGCTGCATAAAACCAGAGATTGAAATGAGCAGAGATAAAGTTCCTTAAGCCAAATATGGAATAGACAAGAGCTACTCCTTGCTCAACGAAATGGACTCAACACCCCATATTAAACGCCTAGGAATGTACCTGACTAGTAAGTATCTTAAAACCTATGGATTGCTATGTCTCCATAAGAGAATCAAGCGTGAGTACAGGGGCATAAACGCAGCAGTGATAGGATTGGAGAGGTTCGGTGAGCAAATGAAGGCCCTTTGAAGTCATATTGCATGGTACCCATTCCACGGGTCTCAACTCTCCAGGTTTAAGGTATTCTTCCTTCAGCTAAAACATGCATGTGGAACCTAGAGTATGATCAACCATGTGATCGGGAGACGTGTTCAAATATGTCTCAGTTTTCGTACCCTGGTACTCGGGTGCAACATTCCAGATGCTTTACTAACACTCTCCCGACTTGGAGAGTCAGTCCCTTTAACCTCCTGTTTGGCCCAGTTTGCAATTTCTGCGGAAGATGAACAGGAATAGCGAGAACCAATGAGAGACTAGCTGGAGGTGTCTGGACGGGCAAATTTAACTCTCATATCCCACCAGGAAGAGGAATTAACCAAAGGCTCAGCGTGCAGTGCCGGAACCAGATTAGGGCCTGAAGCCATCCTGCGGTGTTGCGGCCAGCTCAAAAGAAAGCGAGTTGAAGAAAGGAGCTCAGGGGCACTGTAATTCACAAACCTGCAGAGTTATAAATGACAGCTATCGTCCAAAAATATACTGAAGTAAGGCTGCCAAGAGGACTTGAAAGCGGGGCAGAATTGCAGGAAACCGATTTCAGGAGGTAGACTGGAATTGCATTGAAAGCATAGGAAAAGAGGCAGAACGTCCACAATGATGCACTTGGCCAAAAAGGGCGTATGCGTTTTTTCCTGAATATATTCAGGAAAAAACGCATACGCCCTTTTTGGCCAACCAAGCAAGCTTGCAAAGGAAATCTGCACTACAATGAAGTCTCACTTCCCCCCGGTCAAAAGGGCCATCTGAAAAAAGTGTAAAATCCAGAAAGGCAGGACAGGCCATGGAGAACTGGGAGCCTTGTTATGCTGATGGGCGGGATGTAAATTGCCAACAGACACTCGGGAGAAGTGTATGGTGTTCCCTGAAATATCTAAAAAACAAAGCAACAGATCCTAGGGCACTTCCACTTATGGTCCTATAGCTTAGGGAAATTAAAATCAAAAAGACACAGCCAACCAAAAGTTTGCGACGCCTCTGTTTACAAGAACCTCGTTTACAGTACAAGTTCAACATCGCAGAAAGTGAAAAATGGATAAAGAAGTTGTGGTATTTACGTACAATGCAGTATCACTCAGCAATGAAATCTATGTCATCAGGCCCTTAGCAGCACAATGAGTGGATTCAGGTACGATGATTCTAACTGAAATAAGTCACACAGAAAAAGAAACATCATAAGATATCAGTAATACACGGAATGTAAACTTGGCTACACAGGAACTGAATTCCAAAACAGAACAGGGTCTCAAATTTAGAAAACCAACTTATGCTTGCTTAAGGGGAAAGGTGAGTTGGGGTGCTGCATAAAAACAGAGATTGAAATGAACACAGATAAAGTTCCTTAAGCCAAATATGGAATAGACAAGAGCTACTCCTTGCTCAACGAAATGGACTCAACACCGCATATTAAACGCCTAAGAATGTACCTGACTAGTAAGTATCTTAAAACCTATGGATTGCTATGTCTCCGAAAGAGAATCAAGCATGTGTACAGGGGCATAAACGCAGCAGTGATAGGATTGGAGAGGTTCGGTGGGCAAATGAAGACCCTTTGAAGTCATATTGCATGGTACCCATTCCACGGGTCTCAACTCTCCAGGTTTAAGGTATTCTTCCTTCAGCTAAAACATGCATGTGGAACCTAGAGTATGATCAACCATGTGATCGGGAGACGTGTTCAAATATGTCTCAGTTTTGGTACCCTGGTACTCGGGTGCAACATTCCAGATGCTTTACTAACACTCTCCCGACTTCGAGAGTCAGTCCCTTTAACCTCCTGTTTGGCCCAGTTTGCAATTTCTGCGGAAGATGAACAGGAATAGCGAGAACCAATGAGAGACTAGCTGGAGGTGTCTGGACGGGCAAATTTAACTCTCATTTCCCACCAGGAAGAGGAATTAACCAAAGGCTCAGCGTGCCGTGCCGGAACCAGATTAGGGCCTGAAGCCATCTTGCGGTGTTGCGGCCAGGTCACAAGAAAGCGAGTTGAAGAAAGGAGCTCAGGGGCATTGTAATTCACAAACCTGCAGAGTTATAAATGACAGCTATCGTCCAAAAATATACTGAAGGAAGGCTGCCAAGAGGACTTGAAAGCGGGGCAGAATTGCAGGAAACCGATTTCAGGAGGTAGACTGGAATTGCATTGAAAGCATAGGAAAAGAGGCAGAACGTCCACAATGATGCACTTGGCCATAAAGGGCGTATGCGTTTTTTCCTGAATATATTCAGGAAAAAACGCATACGCCCTTTTTGGCCAACCAAGCAAGCTTGCAAAGGAAATCTGCACTACAATGAAGTCTCACTTCCCCCCGGTCAAAAGGGCCATCTGAAAAAAGTGTAAAATCCAGAAAGGCAGGACAGGCCATGGAGAAATGGGAGCCTTGTTATGCTGATGGGCGGGATGTAAATTGCCAACAGACACTTGGGAGAAGTGTATGGTGTTTCCTGAAACATCTAAAAAACAAAGCAACAGAGCCTAGGGCACTTCCACTTATGGTCCTATAGCTTAGGGAAATTAAAATCAAAAAGACACAGCCACCCCAAAGTTTGGGACGCCTCTGTTTACAAGAACCTCGTTTACCGTACAAGTTCAATATCACAGAAAGTGAAAAATGGATAAAGAACTTGTGGTACTTACGTACAATGCAGTATCACTCAGCAATGAAATCTATGTCATCAGGCCCGTAGCAGCATAATGAGTGGATTCAGGTACGATGATTCTAACTGAAATAAGTCACACAGAAAAAGAAACATCATAAGATATCAGTAATACACGGAATGTAAACTTGGCTACACAGGAACTGAATTACAGAACAGAACAGGGTCTCAAATTTAGAAAACCAACTTATGCTTGCTTAAGGGGAAAGGTGAGATGGGGTGCTGCATAAAACCAGAGATTGAAATGAGCACAGATAAAGTTCCTTAAGCCAAATATGGAATAGACAAGAGCTACTCCTTGCTCAACGAAATGGACTCAACACCCCATATTAAACGCCTAAGAATGTACCTGACTAGTAAGTATCTTGAAACCTATGGATTGCTATGTCTCCAAAAGAGAATCAAGCGTGTGTACGGGGCCTAAACGCAGCAGTGATAGGATTGGAGAGGTTCGGTGAGCAAATGAAGACCCTTTGAAGTCATATTGCATGGTACCCATTCCACGGGTTTCAACTACCCAGGTTTAAGGTATTCTTCCTTCAGCTAAAACATGCATGTGGAACCTAGAGTATGATCAACCATGTGATCGGGAGACGTGTTCAAATATGTCTCAGTTTTCCTCCCCTGGTACTCGGGTGAAACATTCCAGACGCTTTACTAACACTCTCTCGACTTGGAGAGTCAGTCCCTTTAACCTCCTGTTTGGCCCAGTTTGCAATTTCTGTGGAAGATGAACAGGAATAGCGAGAACCAATGAGAGACTAGCTGGAGGTGTCTGGACCGGCAAATTTAACTCTCATTTCCCACCAGGAAGAGGAATTAACCAAAGGCTCAGCGTGCCGTGCCGGAACCAGATTAGGGCCTGAAGCCATCCTGCGGTGTTGCGGCCAGGTCACAAGAAAGCGAGTTGAAGAAAGGAGCTCAGGGGCACTGTAATTCACAAACCTGCAGAGTTATAAATGACAGCTATCGTCCAAAAATATACTGAAGTAAGGCTGCCAAGAGGACTTGAAAGCGGGGCAGAATTGCAGGAAACCGATTTCAGGAGGTAGACTGGAATTGCATTGAAAGCATAGGAAAAGAGGCAGAACGTCCACAATGATGCACTTGGCCAAAAAGGGCGTATGCGTTTTTTCCTGAATATATTCAGGAAAAAACGCATACGCACTTTTTGGCCAACCAAGCAAGCTTGCAAAGGAAATCTGCACTACAATGAAGTCTCACTTCCCCCCGGTCAAAAGGGCCATCTGAAAAAAGTGTAAAATCCAGAAAGGCAGGACAGGCCATGGAGAACTGGGAGCCTTGTTATGCTGATGGGCGGGATGTAAATTGCCAACAGACACTCGGGAGAAGTGTATGGTGTTTCCTGAAATATCTAAAAAACAAAGCAACAGAGCCTAGGGCACTTCCACTTATGGTCCTATAGCTTAGGGAAATTAAAATCAAAAAGACACAGCCACCCCAAAGTTTTCGACGCCTCTGTTTACAAGAACCTCGTTTACCGTACAAGTTCAATATCACAGAAAGTGAAAAATGGATAAAGAACTTGTGGTACTTACGTACAATGCAGTATCACTCAGCAATGAAATCTATGTCATCAGGCCCGTAGCAGCATAATGAGTGGATTCAGGTACGATGATTCTAACTGAAATAAGTCACACAGAAAAAGAAACATCATAAGATATCACTAATACACGAAATGTAAACTTGGCTACACAGGAACTGAATTCCAATACAGAACAGGGTCTCAAATTTAGAAAACCAACTTATGCTTGCTTAAGGGGAAAGGTGAGTTGGGGTGCTGCATAAAACCAGAGATTGAAATGAGCACAGATAAAGTTCCTTAAGCCAAATATGGAATAGACAAGAGCTACTCCTTGCTCAACGAAATGGACTCAACACCCCATATTAAACGCCTAAGAATGTACCTGACTAGTAAGTATCTTAAAACCTATGGATTGCTATGTCTCCAAAAGAGAATCAAGCGTGTGTACAGGGGCATAAACGCAGCAGTGATAGGATTGGAGAGGTTCGGTGAGCAAATGAAGACCCTTTGATGTCATATTACATGGTACCCATTCCACGGGTCTCAACTCTCCAGGTTTAAGGTATTCTGCCTTCAGCTAAAACATGCATGTGGAACCTAGAGTATGATCAACCGTGTGAACGGGAGACGTGTTCAAATATGTCTCAGTTTTCATCCCCTGGTACTCGGGTGCAACATTCCAGACGCTTTACTAACACTCTCCCGAATTGGAGAGTCACTCCCTGTAACCTCCTGTTTGGCCCAGTTTGCAATTTCTGCGGAAGATGAACAGGAATAGCGAGAACCAATGAGAGACTAGCTGGAGGTGTCCGGACGGGCAAATTTAACTCTCATTTCCCACCAGGAAGAGGAATTAACCAAAGGCTCAGCGTGCTGTGCCGGAACCAGATTAGGGCCTGAAGCCATCCTGCGGTGTTGCGGCCAGCTCAAAAGAAAGCGAGTTGAAGAAAGGAGCTCAGGGGCACTGTAATTCACAAACCTGCAGAGTTATAAATGACAGCTATCGTCCAAAAATATACTGAAGTAAGGCTGCCAAGAGGACTTGAAAGCGGGGCAGAATTGCAGGAAACCTATTTCAGGAGGTAGACTGGAATTGCATTGAAAGCATAGGAAAAGAGGCAGAACGTCCACAATGATGCACTTGGCCAAAAAGGGCGTATGCGTTTTTTCCTGAATATATTCAGGAAAAAACGCATACGCCCTTTTTGGCCAACCAAGCAAACTTGCAAAGGAAATCTGCACTACAATGAAGTCTTACTTCCCCCCGGTCAAAAGGGCCATCTGAAAAAAGGGTAAAATCCAGAAAGGCAGGACAGGCCATGGAGAACTGGGAGCCTTGTTATGCTGATGGGCGGGATGTAAATTGCCAACAGACACTCGGGAGAAGTGTATGGTGTTTCCTGAAATATCTAAAAAACAAAGCAACAGAGCCTAGGGCACTTCCACTTATGGTCCTATAGCTTAGGGAAATTAAAATCAAAAAGACACAGCCACCCCAAAGTTTGGGACGCCTCTGTTTACAAGAACCTCGTTTACCGTACAAGTTCAACATTGCAGAAAGTGAAAAATGGATAAAGAAGTTGTGGTATTTACTTACAAAGCAATATCACTCAGCAATGAAATCTATGTCATCAGGCCCTTAGCAGCACAATGAGTGGACTCAGGTATGATGATTCTAACTGAAATAAGTCACACAGAAAAAGAAACATCATAAGATATCAGTAATACACGGAATGTAAACTTGGCTACACAGGAACTGAATTACAGAACAGAACAGGGTCTCAAATTTAGAAAACCAACTTATGCTTGCTTAAGGGGAAAGGTGAGTTGGGGTGCTGCATAAAACCAGAGATTGAAATGAGCACAGATAAAGTTCCTTAAGCCAAATATGGAATAGACAAGAGCTACTCCTTGCTCAACGAAAAGGACTCAACACCCCATATTAAACGCCTAAGAATGTAACTGACTAGTAAGTATCTTAAAACCTATGGATTGCTATGTCTCCAAAAGAGAATCAAGCGTGTTTACAGGGGCATAAACGCAGCAGTGATAGGATTGGAGAGGTTCGGTGAGCAAATGAAGACCCTTTGAAGTCATATTGCATGGTACCCATTCCACGGGTTTCAACTACCCAGGTTTAAGGTATTCTTCCGTCAGCTAAAACATGCATGTGAAACCCAGAGTATGATCAACCGTGTGGACGGGAGACGTGTTCAAATATGTCTCAGTTTTCCTCCCCTGGTACTCGGGTGAAACATTCCAGACGCTTTACTAACACTCTCCCCCCTTGGAGAGTCAGTCCCTTTAACCTCCTGTTTGGCCCAGTTTGCAATTTCTGCGGAAGATGAACAGGAATAGGGAGAACCAAAGAGAGACTAGCTGGAGGTGTCTGGACGGGCAAATTAACTCTCAATTCCCACCAGGAAGAGGAAATAACCAAAGGCTCAGCGTGCCGTGCCGTAACCAGATTAGGACCTGAAGCCATCCTGCGGTGTTGCGGCCAGCTCAAAAGAAAGCGAGTTGAAGAAAGGAGCTCAGGGGCACTGTAATTCACAAACCTGCAGAGTTATAAATGACAGCTATTGTCCAAAAATATACTGAAGTAAGGCTGCCAAGAGGACTTGAAAGCGGGGCAGAATTGCAGGAAACCGATTTCAGGAGGTAGACTGGAATTGCATTGAAAGCATAGGAAAAGAGGCAGAACGTCCACAATGATGCACTTGGCCAAAAAGGGCGTATGCGTTTTTTCCTGAATATATTCAGGAAAAAACGCATACGCCCTTTTTGGCCAACCAAGCAAGCTTGCAAAGGAAATCTGCACTACAATGAAGTCTCACTTCCCCCCGGTCAAAAGGGCCATCTGAAAAAAGTGTAAAATCCAGAAAGGCAGGACAGGCCATGGAGAACTGGGAGCCTTGTTATGCTGATGGGCGGGATGTAAATTGCCAACAGACACTCGGGAAAAGTGTATGGTGTTTCCTGAAATATCTAAAAAACAAAGCAACAGATCCTAGGGCACTTCCACTTATGGTCCTATAGCTTAGGGAAATTAAAATCAAAAAGACACAGCCACCCCAAAGTTTGGGACGCCTCTGTTTACAAGAACCTCGTTTACAGTACAAGTTCAACATCGCAGAAAGTGAAAAATGGATAAAGAAGTTGTGGTATTTACTTACAAAGCAATATCACTCAGCAATGAAATCTATGTCATCAGGCCTGTAGCAGCACAATGAGTGGATTCAGGTACGATGATTCTAACTGAAATAAGTCACACAGAAAAAGAAACATCATAAAATATCAGTAATACATGGAATGTAAACTTGGCTACACAGGAACTGAATTACAGAACAGAACAGGGTCTCCAATTTAGAAAACCAACTTATGCTTGCTTAAGGGGAAAGGTGAGTTGGGGAGCTGCATAAAACCAGAGATTGAAATGAGCACAGATAAAGTTCCTTAAGCCAAATATGGAATAGACAAGAGCTACTCCTTGCTCAACGAAAAGGACTCAACACCCCATATTAAACGCCTAAGAATGTACCTGAATAGTAAGTATCTTAAAACTTATGGATTGCTATGTCTCCAAAAGAGAATCAAGCGTGTGTACAGGGGCATAAACGCAGCAGTGATAGGATTGGAGAGGTTCGGTGAGCAAATGAAGACCCTTTGAAGTCATATTGCATGGTACCCATTACACGGGTCTCAACTACCCAGTTTAAAGGTATTCTTCCTTCAGCTAAAACATGCATGTGGAACCCAGAGTATGATCAACCGTGTGGACGGGAGACGTGTTCAAATATGTTTCAGTTTTCCTCCCCTGGTACTCGGGTGAAACATTCCAGACGCTTTACTAACACTCTCCCGACTTGGAGAGTCAGTCCCTTTAACCTCCTGTTTGGCCCAGTTTGCAATTTCTGCGGAAGATGAACAGGAATAGCGAGAACCAATGAGAGACTAGCTGGAGGTGTCTGGACGGGCAAATTTAACTCTCATTTCCCACCAGGAAGAGGAATTAACCAAAGGCTCAGCGTGCCATGCCGGAACCAGATTAGGGCCTGAAACCATCCTGCGGTGTTGCGGCCAGGTCACAAGAAAGCGAGTTGAAGAAAGGAGCTCAGGGGCACTGTAATTCACAAACCTGCAGAGTTATAAATGACAGCTATCGTCCAAAAATATACTGAAGTAAGGCTGCCAAGAGGACTTGAAAGCCGGGCAGAATTGCAGGAAACCGATTTCAGGAGGTAGACTGGAATTGCATTGAAAGCATAGGAAAAGAGGCAGAACGTTCACAATGATACACTTGGCCAAAAAGGGCGTATGCGTTTTTTCCTGAATATATTCAGGAAAAAACGCATACGCCCTTTTTGGCCAACCAAGCAAGCTTGCAAAGGAAATCTGCACTACAATGAAGTCTCACTTCCCCCCGGTCAAAAGGGCCATCTGAAAAAAGTGTAAAATCCAGAAAGGCAGGACAGGCCATGGAGAACTGGGAGCCTTGTTATGCTGATGGGCGGGATGTAAATTGCCAACAGACACTCGGGAGAAGTGTATGGTGTTTCCTGAAACATCTAAAAAACAAAGCAACAGAGCCTAGGGCACTTCCACTTATGGTCCTATAGCTTAGGGAAATTAAAATCAAAAAGACACAGCCACCCCAAAGTTTGGGACGCCTCTGTTTACAAGAACCTCGTTTACCGTACAAGTTCAATATCACAGAAAGTGAAAAATGGATAAAGAACTTGTGGTACTTACGTACAATGCAGTATCACTCAGCAATGAAATCTATGTCATCAGGCCCGTAGCAGCATAATGAGTGGATTCAGGTACGACGATTCTAACTGAAATAAGTCACACAGAAAAAGAAACATCATAAGATATCACTAATACACGGAATGTAAACTTGGCTACACAGGAACTGAATTCCAAAACAGAACAGGGTCTCAAATTTAGAAAACCAACTTATGCTTGCTTAAGGGGAAAGGTGAGTTGGGGTGCTGCATAAAACCAGAGATTGAAATGAGCACAGATAAAGTTCCTTAAGCCAAATATGGAATAGACAAGAGCTACTCCTTGCTCAACGAAATGGACTCAACACCCCATATTAAACGCCTAAGCATGTTCCTGAATAGTAAGTATCTTAAAACCTATGGATTGCTATGTCTCCGAAAGAGAATCAAGCGTGTGTACAGGGGCATAAACGCAGCAGTGATAGGATTGGAGAGGTTCGGTGAGCAAATGAAGACCCTTTGAAGTCATATTGCATGGTACCCATTCCACGGGTCTCAACTCTCCAGGTTTAAGGTATTCTTCCTTCAGCTAAAACATGCATGTGGAACCCAGAGTATGACCAACCGTGTGAACGGGGGACGTGTTCAAATATGTCTCAGTTTTCGTACCCTGGTACTCGGGTGCAACATTCCAGATGCTTTACTAACACTCTCCCGACTTGGAGAGTCAGTCCCTTTAACCTCCTGTTTGGCCCAGTTTGCAATTTCTGCGGAAGATGAACAGGAATAGCGAGAACCAATGAGAGACTAGCTGGAGGTGTCTGGACGGGCAAATTTAACTCTCATTTCCCACCAGGAAGAGGAATTAACCAAAGGCTCAGCGTGCCGTGCCAGAACCAGATTAGGGCCTGAAGCCATCCTGCGGTGTTGCGGCCAGCTCAAAAGAAAGCGAGTTGAAGAAAGGAGCTCAGGGGCACTGTAATTCACAAACCTGCAGAGTTATAAATGACAGCTATCGTCCAAAAATATACTGAAGTAAGGCTGCCAAGAGGACTTGAAAGCGGGGCAGAATTGCAGGAAACCGATTTCAGGAGGTAGACTGGAATTGCATTGAAAGCATAGGAAAAGAGGCAGAACGTCCACAATGATGCACTTGGCCAAAAAGGGCGTATGCGTTTTTTCCTGAATATATTCAGGAAAAAACGCATACGCACTTTTTGGCCAACCAAGCAAACTTGCAAAGGAAATCTGCACTACAATGAAGTCTCACTTCCCCCCGGTCAAAAGGGCCATCTGAAAAAAGTGTAAAATCCAGAAAGGCAGGACAGGCCATGGAGAACTGGGAGCCTTGTTATGCTGATTGGCGGGATGTAAATTGCCAACAGACACTCGGGAGAAGTGTATGGTGTTTCCTGAAACATCTAAAAAACAAAGCAACAGAGCCTAGGGCACTTCCACTTATGGTCCTATAGCTTAGGGAAATTAAAATCAAAAAGACACAGCCACCCCAAAGTTTGGGACGCCTCTGTTTACAAGAACCTCGTTTACCGTACAAGTTCAATATCACAGAAAGTGAAAAATGGATAAAGAACTTGTGGTACTTACGTACAATGCAGTATCACTCAGCAATGAAATCTATGTCATCAGGCCCGTAGCAGCATAATGAGTGGATTCAGGTACGATGATTCTAACTGAAATAAGTCACACAGAAAAAGAAACATCATAAGATATCACTAATACACGGAATGTAAACTTGGCTACACAGGAACTGAATTCCAAAACAGAACAGGGTCTCAAATTTAGAAAACCAACTTATGCTTACTTAAGGGGAAAGGTGAGTTGGGGTGCTGCATAAAACCAGAGATTGAAATGAGCACAGATAAAGTTCCTTAAGCCAAATATGGAATAGACTAGAGCTACTGCTTGCTCAACGAAATGGACTCAACACCCCATATTAAACGCCTAAGCATGTTCCTGAATAGTAAGTATCTTAAAACCTATGGATTGCTATGTCTCTGAAAGAGAATCAAGCGTGTGTACAGGGGCATAAACGCAGCAGTGATAGGATTGGAGAGGTTCGGTGAGCAAATGAAGACCCTTTGAAGTCATATTGCATGGTACCCATTACACGGGTCTCAACTCTCCAGGTTTAAGGTATTCTTCCTTCAGCTAAAACATGCATGTGGAACCCAGAGTATGACCAACCGTGTGAACGGGGGACGTGTTCAAAAATGTCTCAGTTTTCCTACCCTGGTACTCGGGTGCAACATTCCAGATGCTTTACTAACACTCTCCCGACTTGGAGAGTCAGTCCCTTTAACCTCCTGTTTGGCCCAGTTTGCAATTTCTGCGGAAGATGAACAGGAATAGGGAGAAACAATGAGAGACTAGCTGGAGGTGTCTGGACGGGCAAATTTAACTCTCATTTCCCACCAGGAAGAGGAATTAACCAAAGGCTCAGCGTGCCGTGCCGGAACCAGATTAGGGCCTGAAGCCATCCTGCGGTGTTGCGGCCAGCTCAAAAGAAAGCGAGTTGAAGAAAGGAGTTCAGGGGCACTGTAATTCACAAACCTGCAGAGTTATAAATGACAGCTATCGTCCAAAAATATACTGAAGTAAGGCTGCCAAGAGGACTTGAAAGCCGGGCAGAATTGCAGGAAACCGATTTCAGGAGGTAGACTGGAATTGCATTGAAAGCATAGGAAAAGAGGCAGAACGTCCACAATGATGCACTTGGCCAAAAAGGGCGTATGCGTTTTTTCCTGAATATATTCAGGAAAAAACGCATACGCCCTTTTTGGCCAACCAAGCAAGCTTGCAAAGGAAATCTGCACTACAATGAAGTCTCACTTCCCCCTGGTCAAAAGGGCCATCTGAAAAAAGTGTAAAATCCAGAAAGGCAGGACAGGCCATGGAGAACTGGGAGCCTTGTTATGCTGATGGGCGGGATGTAAATTGCCAACAGACACTCGGGAGAAGTGTATGGTGTTTCCTGAAACATCTAAAAAACAAAGCAACAGAGCCTAGGGCACTTCCACTTATGGTCCTATAGCTTAGGGAAATTAAAATCAAAAAGACACAGCCACCCCAAAGTTTGGGACGCCTCTGTTTACAAGAACCTCGTTTACCGTACAAGTTCAATATCACAGAAAGTGAAAAATGGATAAAGAACTTGTGGTACTTACGTACAATGCAGTATCACTCAGCAATGAAATCTATGTCATCAGGCCCGTAGCAGCATAATGAGTGGATTCAGGTACAATGATTCTAACTGAAATAAGTCACACAGAAAAAGAAACATCATAAGATATCACTAATACACGGAATGTAAACTTGGCTACACAGGAACTGAATTCCAAAACAGAACACGGTCTCAAATTTAGAAAACCAACTTATGCTTGCTTAAGGGGAAAGGTGAGTTGGGGTGCTGCATAAAACCAGAGATTGAAATGAGCACAGATAAAGTTCCTTAAGCCACATATGGAATAGACAAGAGCTACTCCTTGCTCAACGAAATGGACTCAACACCCCATATTACACGCCTAAGAATGTACCTGACTAGTAAGTATCTTAAAACCTATGGATTGCTATGTCTCCAAAAGAGAATCAAGCGTGTGTACAGGGGCATAAACGCAGCAGTGATAGGATTGGAGAGGTTCGGTGAGCAAACGAAGACCCTTTGAAGTCATATTGCATGGTACCCATTCCACGGGTCTCAACTCTGCAGGTTTAAGGTATTCTGCCTTCAGCTAAAACATGCATGTGGAACCCAGAGTATGATCAACCGTGTGAACGGGAGACGTGTTCAAATATGTCTCAGTTTTCCTCCCCTGGTACTCGGGTGCAACATTCCAGATGCTTTACTAACACTCTCCCGACATGGAGAGTCAGTCCCTTTAACCTCCTGTTTGGCCCAGTTTGCAATTTCTGCGGAAGATGAACAGGAATAGCGAGAACCAATGAGAGACTAGCTAGAGGTGTCTGGACGGGCAAATTTAACTCTCATTTCCCACCAGGAAGAGGAATTAACCAAAGGCTCAGCGTGCCGTGCCGGAACCAGATTAGGGCCTGAAGCCATCCTGCGGTGTTGCGGCCAGGTCACAAGAAAGCGAGTTGAAGAAAGGAGCTCAGGGGCACTGTAATTCACAAACCTGCAGAGTTATAAATGACAGCTATCGTCCAAAAATATACTGAAGTAAGGCTGCCAAGAGGACTTGAAAGCGGGGCAGAATTGCAGGAAACCGATTTCAGGAGGTAGACTGGAATTGCATTGAAAGCATAGGAAAAGAGGCAGAACGTCCACAATGATGCACTTGGCCAAAAAGGGCGTATGCGTTTTTTCCTGAATATATTCAGGAAAAAACGCATACGCCCTTTTTGGCCAACCAAGCAAACTTACAAAGGAAATCTGCACTACAATGAAGTCTCACTTCCCCCCGGTCAAAAGGGCCATCTGAAAAAAGTGTAAAATCCAGAAAGGCAGGACAGGCCATGGAGAACTGGGAGCCTTGTTATGCTGATGGGCGGGATGTAAATTGCCAACAGACACTCGGGAGAAGTGTATGGTGTTTCCTGAAACATCTAAAAAACAAAGCAACAGAGCCTAGGGCACTTCCACTTATGGTCCTATAGCTTAGGGAAATTAAAATCAAAAAGACACAGCCACCCCAAAGTTTGGGACGCCTCTGTTTACAAGAACCTCGTTTACCGTACAAGTTCAATATCACAGAAAGTGAAAAATGGATAAAGAACTTGTGGTACTTACGTACAATGCAGTATCACTCAGCAATGAAATCTATGTCATCACGCCCGTAGCAGCATAATGAGTGGATTCAGGTACGATGATTCTAACTGAAATAAGTCACACAGAAAAAGAAACATCATAAGATATCACTAATACACGGAATGTAAACTTGGCTACACAGGAACTGAATTCCAAAACAGAACAGGGTCTCAAATTTAGAAAACCATCTTATGCTTGCTTAAGGGGAAAGGTGAGTTGGGGTGCTGCATAAAACCAGAGATTGAAATGAGCACAGATAAAGTTCCTTAAGCCAAATATGGAATAGACAAGAGCTACTCCTTGCTCAACGAAATGGACTCAACACCCCATATCAAACGCCTAAGAATGTACCTGACTAGTAAGTATCTTAAAACCTATGGATTGCTATGTCTCCAAAAGAGAATCAAGCGTGTGTACAGGGGCATAAACGCAGCAGTGATAGGATTAGAGAGGTTCGGTGAGCAAATGAAGACCCTTTGAAGTCATATTGCATGGTACCCATTCCACGGGTCTCAACTACCCAGGTTTAAGGTATTCTTCCTTCAGCTGAAACATGCATGTGGAACCCAGAGTATGATCAACCGTGTGAACGGGAGACGTGTTCAAATATGTCTCAGTTTTCCTGCCTGGTACTCGGGTGCAACATTCCAGATGCTTTACTAACACTCTCCCGACTTGGAGAGTCAGTCCCTTTAACCTCCTGTTTGGCCCAGTTTGCAATTTCTGCGGAAGATGAACAGGAATAGCGAGAACCAATGAGAGAATAGCTGGAGGTGTCTGGACGGGCAAATTTAACTCTCATTTCCCACCAGGAAGAGGAATTAACCAAAGGCTCAGCGTGCCGTGCCGGAACCAGATTAGGGCCTGAAGCCATCCTGCGGTGTTGCGGCCAGCTCAAAAGAAAGCGAGTTGAAGAAAGGAGCTCAGGGGCACTGTAATTCACAAACCTGCAGAGTTATAAATGACAGCTATCGTCCAAAAATATACTGAAGTAAGGCTGCCAAGAGGACTTGAA
This sequence comes from Grampus griseus, assembly GCF_964374135.1. Taxonomy (NCBI): domain Eukaryota; kingdom Metazoa; phylum Chordata; class Mammalia; order Artiodactyla; family Delphinidae; genus Grampus; species Grampus griseus. The sequence continues at coordinate 87,492 of NW_028132999.1, read as the reverse complement.
AGCGGGGCAGAATTGCAGGAAACCGATTTCAGGAGGTAGACTGGAATTGCATTGAAAGCATAGGAAAAGAGGCAGAACGTCCACAATGATGCACTTGGCCAAAAAGGGTGTATGCGTTTTTTCCTGAATATATTCAGGAAAAAACGCATACGCACTTTTTGGCCAACCAAGCAAACTTGCAAAGGAAATCTGCACTACAATGAAGTCTCACTTCCCCCCGGTCAAAAGGGCCATCTGAAAAAAGTATAAAATCCAGAAAGGCAGGACAGGCCATGGAGAACTGGGAGCCTTGTTATGCTGATGGGCGGGATGTAAATTGCCAACAGACACTCGGGAGAAGTGTATGGTGTTTCCTGAAACATCTAAAAAACAAAGCAACAGAGCCTAGGGCACTTCCACTTATGGTCCTATAGCTTAGGGAAATTAAAATCAAAAAGACACAGCCACCCCAAAGTTTGGGACGCCTCTGTTTACAAGAACCTCGTTTACCATACAAGTTCAATATCACAGAAAGTGAAAAATGGATAAAGAACTTGTGGTACTTACGTACAATGCAGTATCACTCAACAATGAAATCTATGTCATCAGGCCCGTAGCAGCATAATGAGTGGATTCAGGTACGATGATTCTAACTGAAATAAGTCACACAGAAAAAGAAACATCATAAGATATCACTAATACACGGAATGTAAACTTGGCTACACAGGAACTGAATTCCAAAACAGAACAGGGTCTCAAATTTAGAAAACCAACTTATGCTTGCTTAAGGGGAAAGGTGAGTTGGGGTGCTGCATAAAACCAGAGATTGAAATGAGCACAGATAAAGTTCCTTAAGCCACATATGGAATAGACAAGAGCTACTCCTTGCTCAACGAAATGGACTCAACACCCCATATTAAACGCCTAAGAATGTACCTGACTAGTAAGTATCTTAAAACCTATGCATTGCTATGTCTCCAAAAGAGAATCAAGCGTGTGTACAGGGGCATAAACGCAGCAGTGATAGGATTGGAGAGGTTCGGTGAGCAAACGAAGACCCTTTGAAGTCATATTGCATGGTACCCATTCCACGGGTCTCAACTCTGCAGGTTTAAGGTATTCTGCCTTCAGCTAAAACATGCATGTGGAACCCAGAGTATGATCAACCGTGTGAACGGGAGACGTGTTCAAATATGTCTCAGTTTTCCTCCCCTGGTACTCGGGTGCAACATTCCAGATGCTTTACTAACACTCTCCCGACATGGAGAGTCAGTCCCTTTAACCTCCTGTTTGGCCCAGTTTGCAATTTCTGCGGAAGATGAACAGGAATAGCGAGAACCAATGAGAGACTAGCTGGAGGTGTCTGGACGGGCAAATTTAACTCTCATTTCCCACCAGGAAGAGGAATTAACCAAAGGCTCAGCGTGCCGTGCCGGAACCAGATTAGGGCCTGAAGCCATCCTGCGGTGTTGCGGCCAGGTCACAAGAAAGCGAGTTGAAGAAAGGAGCTCAGGGGCACTGTAATTCACAAACCTGCAGAGTTATAAATGACAGCTATCGTCCAAAAATATACTGAAGTAAGGCTGCCAAGAGGACTTGAAAGCGGGGCAGAATTGCAGGAAACCGATTTCAGGAGGTAGACTGGAATTGCATTGAAAGCATAGGAAAAGAGGCAGAACGTCCACAATGATGCACTTGGCCAAAAAGGGCGTATGCGTTTTTTCCTGAATATATTCAGGAAAAAACGCATACGCCCTTTTTGGCCAACCAAGCAAACTTACAAAGGAAATCTGCACTACAATGAAGTCTCACTTCCCCCCGGTCAAAAGGGCCATCTGAAAAAAGTGTAAAATCCAGAAAGGCAGGACAGGCCATGGAGAACTGGGAGCCTTGTTATGCTGATGGGCGGGATGTAAATTGCCAACAGACACTCGGGAGAAGTGTATGGTGTTTCCTGAAACATCTAAAAAACAAAGCAACAGAGCCTAGGGCACTTCCACTTATGGTCCTATAGCTTAGGGAAATTAAAATCAAAAAGACACAGCCACCCCAAAGTTTGGGACGCCTCTGTTTACAAGAACCTCGTTTACCGTACAAGTTCAATATCACAGAAAGTGAAAAATGGATAAAGAACTTGTGGTACTTACGTACAATGCAGTATCACTCAGCAATGAAATCTATGTCATCAGGCCCGTAGCAGCATAATGAGTGGATTCAGGTACGATGATTCTAACTGAAATAAGTCACACAGAAAAAGAAACATCATAAGATATCACTAATACACGGAATGTAAACTTGGCTACACAGGAACTGAATTCCAAAACAGAACAGGGTCTCAAATTTAGAAAACCATCTTATGCTTGCTTAAGGGGAAAGGTGAGTTGGGGTGCTGCATAAAACCAGAGATTGAAATGAGCACAGATAAAGTTCCTTAAGCCAAATATGGAATAGACAAGAGCTACTCCTTGCTCAACGAAATGGACTCAACACCCCATATCAAACGCCTAAGAATGTACCTGACTAGTAAGTATCTTAAAACCTATGGATTGCTATGTCTCCAAAAGAGAATCAAGCGTGTGTACAGGGGCATAAACGCAGCAGTGATAGGATTAGAGAGGTTCGGTGAGCAAATGAAGACCCTTTGAAGTCATATTGCATGGTACCCATTCCACGGGTCTCAACTACCCAGGTTTAAGGTATTCTTCCTTCAGCTGAAACATGCATGTGGAACCCAGAGTATGATCAACCGTGTGAACGGGAGACGTGTTCAAATATGTCTCAGTTTTCCTGCCTGGTACTCAGGTGCAACATTCCAGATGCTTTACTAACACTCTCCCGACTTGGAGAGTCAGTCCCTTTAACCTCCTGTTTGGCCCAGTTTGCAATTTCTGCGGAAGATGAACAGGAATAGCGAGAACCAATGAGAGAATAGCTGGAGGTGTCTGGACGGGCAAATTTAACTCTCATTTCCCACCAGGAAGAGGAGTTAACCAAAGGCTCAGCGTGCCGTGCCGGAACCAGATTAGGGCCTGAAGCCATCCTGCGGTGTTGCGGCCAGCTCAAAAGAAAGCGAGTTGAAGAAAGGAGCTCAGGGGCACTGTAATTCACAAACCTGCAGAGTTATAAATGACAGCTATCGTCCAAAAATATACTGAAGTAAGGCTGCCAAGAGGACTTGAAAGCGGGGCAGAATTGCAGGAAACCGATTTCAGGAGGTAGACTGGAATTGCATTGAAAGCATAGGAAAAGAGGCAGAACGTCCACAATGATGCACTTGGCCAAAAAGGGCGTATGCGTTTTTTCCTGAATATATTCAGGAAAAAACGCATACGCCCTTTTTGGCCAACCAAGCAAACTTGCAAAGGAAATCTACACTACAATGAAGTCTCACTTCCCCCCGGTCAAAAGGGCCATCTGAAAAAAGTATAAAATCCAGAAAGGCAGGACAGGCCATGGAGAACTGGGAGCCTTGTTATGCTGATGGGCGGGATGTAAATTGCCAACAGACACTCGGGAGAAGTGTATGGTGTTTCCTGAAACATCTAAAAAACAAAGCAACAGAGCCTAGGGCACTTCCACTTATGGTCCTATAGCTTAGGGAAATTAAAATCAAAAAGACACAGCCACCCCAAAGTTTGGGACGCCTCTGTTTACAAGAACCTCGTTTACCATACAAGTTCAATATCACAGAAAGTGAAAAATGGATAAAGAACTTGTGGTACTTACGTACAATGCAGTATCACTCAGCAATGAAATCTATGTCATCAGGCCCGTAGCAGCATAATGAGTGGATTCAGGTACGATGATTCTAACTGAAATAAGTCACACAGAAAAAGAAACATCATAAGATATCACTAATACACGGAATGTAAACTTGGCTACACAGGAACTGAATTCCAAAACAGAACAGGGTCTCAAATTTAGAAAACCAACTTATGCTTGCTTAAGGGGAAAGGTGAGTTGGGGTGCTGCATAAAACCAGAGATTGAAATGAGCACAGATAAAGTTCCTTAAGCCACATATGGAATAGACAAGAGCTACTCCTTGCTCAACGAAATGGACTCAACACCCCATATTAAACGCCTAAGAATGTACCTGACTAGTAAGTATCTTAAAACCTATGGATTGCTATGTCTCCAAAAGAGAATCAAGCGTGTGTACAGGGGCATAAACGCAGCAGTGATAGGATTGGAGAGGTTCGGTGAGCAAACGAAGACCCTTTGAAGTCATATTGCATGGTACCCATTCCACGGGTCTCAACTCTGCAGGTTTAAGGTATTCTGCCTTCAGCTAAAACATGCATGTGGAACCCAGAGTATGATCAACCGTGTGAACGGGAGACGTGTTCAAATATGTCTCAGTTTTCCTCCCCTGGTACTCGGGTGCAACATTCCAGATGCTTTACTAACACTCTCCCGACATGGAGAGTCAGTCCCTTTAACCTCCTGTTTGGCCCAGTTTGCAATTTCTGCGGAAGATGAACAGGAATAGCGAGAACCAATGAGAGACTAGCTGGAGGTGTCTGGACGGGCAAATTTAACTCTCATTTCCCACCAGGAAGAGGAATTAACCAAAGGCTCAGCGTGCCGTGCCGGAACCAGATTAGGGCCTGAAGCCATCCTGCGGTGTTGCGGCCAGGTCACAAGAAAGCGAGTTGAAGAAAGGAGCTCAGGGGCACTGTAATTCACAAACCTGCAGAGTTATAAATGACAGCTATCGTCCAAAAATATACTGAAGTAAGGCTGCCAAGAGGACTTGAAAGCGGGGCAGAATTGCAGGAAACCGATTTCAGGAGGTAGACTGGAATTGCATTGAAAGCATAGGAAAAGAGGCAGAACGTCCACAATGATGCACTTGGCCAAAAAGGGCGTATGCGTTTTTTCCTGAATATATTCAGGAAAAAACGCATACGCCCTTTTTGGCCAACCAAGCAAACTTACAAAGGAAATCTGCACTACAATGAAGTCTCACTTCCCCCCGGTCAAAAGGGCCATCTGAAAAAAGTGTAAAATCCAGAAAGGCAGGACAGGCCATGGAGAACTGGGAGCCTTGTTATGCTGATGGGCGGGATGTAAATTGCCAACAGACACTCGGGAGAAGTGTATGGTGTTTCCTGAAACATCTAAAAAACAAAGCAACAGAGCCTAGGGCACTTCCACTTATGGTCCTATAGCTTAGGGAAATTAAAATCAAAAAGACACAGCCACCCCAAAGTTTGGGACGCCTCTGTTTACAAGAACCTCGTTTACCGTACAAGTTCAATATCACAGAAAGTGAAAAATGGATAAAGAACTTGTGGTACTTACGTACAATGCAGTATCACTCAGCAATGAAATCTATGTCATCAGGCCCGTAGCAGCATAATGAGTGGATTCAGGTACGATGATTCTAACTGAAATAAGTCACACAGAAAAAGAAACATCATAAGATATCACTAATACACGGAATGTAAACTTGGCTACACAGGAACTGAATTCCAAAACAGAACAGGGTCTCAAATTTAGAAAACCATCTTATGCTTGCTTAAGGGGAAAGGTGAGTTGGGGTGCTGCATAAAACCAGAGATTGAAATGAGCACAGATAAAGTTCCTTAAGCCAAATATGGTATAGACAAGAGCTACTCCTTGCTCAACGAAATGGACTCAACACCCCATATCAAACGCCTAAGAATGTAACTGACTAGTAAGTATCTTAAAACCTATGGATTGCTATGTCTCCAAAAGAGAATCAAGCGTGTGTACAGGGGCATAAACGCAGCAGTGATAGGATTAGAGAGGTTCGGTGAGCAAATGAAGACCCTTTGAAGTCATATTGCATGGTACCCATTCCACGGGTCTCAACTACCCAGGTTTAAGGTATTCTTCCTTCAGCTGAAACATGCATGTGGAACCCAGAGTATGATCAACCGTGTGAACGGGAGACGTGTTCAAATATGTCTCAGTTTTCCTGCCTGGTACTCGGGTGCAACATTCCAGATGCTTTACTAACACTCTCCCGACATGGAGAGTCAGTCCCTTTAACCTCATGTTTGGCCCAGTTTGCAATTTCTGCGGAAGATGAACAGGAATAGGGAGAACCAATGAGAGACTAGCTGGAGGTGTCTGGACGGGCAAATTTAACTCTCATTTCCCACCAGGAAGAGAAATTAACCAAAGGCTCAGCGTGCCGTGCCGGAACCAGATTAGGGCCTGAAGCCATCCTGCGGTGTTGCGGCCAGCTCAAAAGAAAGCGAGTTGAAGAAAGGAGCTCAGGGGCACTGTAATTCACAAACCTGCAGAGTTATAAATGACAGCTATCGTCCAAAAATATACTGAAGTAAGGCTGCCAAGAGGACTTGAAAGCGGGGCAGAATTGCAGGAAACCGATTTCAGGAGGTAGACTGGAATTGCATTGAAAGCATAGGAAAAGAGGCAGAACGTCCACAATGATGCACTTGGCCAAAAAGGGGCTATGCGTTTTTTCCTGAATATATTCAGGAAAAAACGCATACGCCCTTTTTGGCCAACCAAGCAAACTTACAAAGGAAATCTGCACTACAATGAAGTCTCACTTCCCCCCGGTCAAAAGGGCCATCTGAAAAAAGTGTAAAATCCAGAAAGGCAGGACAGGCCATGGAGAACTGGGAGCCTTGTTATGCTGATGGGCGGGATGTAAATTGCCAACAGACACTCGGGAGAAGTGTATGGTGTTTCCTGAAACATCTAAAAAACAAAGCAACAGAGCCTAGGGCACTTCCACTTATGGTCCTATAGCTTAGGGAAATTAAAATCAAAAAGACACAGCCACCCCAAAGTTTGGGACGCCTCTGTTTACAAGAACCTCGTTTACCGTACAAGTTCAATATCACAGAAAGTGAAAAATGGATAAAGAACTTGTGGTACTTACGTACAATGCAGTATCACTCAGCAATGAAATCTATGTCATCAGGCCCGTAGCAGCATAATGAGTGGATTCAGGTACGATGATTCTAACTGAAATAAGTCACACAGAAAAAGAAACATCATAAGATATCACTAATACACGGAATGTAAACTTGGCTACACAGGAACTGAATTCCAAAACAGAACAGGGTCTCAAATTTAGAAAACCATCTTATGCTTGCTTAAGGGGAAAGGTGAGTTGGGGTGCTGCATAAAACCAGAGATTGAAATGAGCACAGATAAAGTTCCTTAAGCCAAATATGGAATAGACAAGAGCTACTCCTTGCTCAACGAAATGGACTCAACACCCCATATCAAACGCCTAAGAATGTACCTGACTAGTAAGTATCTTAAAACCTATGGATTGCTATGTCTCCAAAAGAGAATCAAGCGTGTGTACAGGGGCATAAACGCAGCAGTGATAGGATTAGAGAGGTTCGGTGAGCAAATGAAGACCCTTTGAAGTCATATTGCATGGTACCCATTCCACGGGTCTCAACTACCCAGGTTTAAGGTATTCTTCCTTCAGCTGAAACATGCATGTGGAACCCAGAGTATGATCAACCGTGTGAACGGGAGACGTGTTCAAATATGTCTCAGTTTTCCTGCCTGGTACTCGGGTGCAACATTCCAGATGCTTTACTAACACTCTCCCGACATGGAGAGTCAGTCCCTTTAACCTCATGTTTGGCCCAGTTTGCAATTTCTGCGGAAGATGAACAGGAATAGGGAGAACCAATGAGAGACTAGCTGGAGGTGTCTGGACGGGCAAATTTAACTCTCATTTCCCACCAGGAAGAGAAATTAACCAAAGGCTCAGCGTGCCGTGCCGGAACCAGATTAGGGCCTGAAGCCATCCTGCGGTGTTGCGGCCAGCTCAAAAGAAAGCGAGTTGAAGAAAGGAGCTCAGGGGCACTGTAATTCACAAACCTGCAGAGTTATAAATGACAGCTATCGTCCAAAAATATACTGAAGGAAGGCTGCCAAGAGGACTTGAAAGCCGGGCAGAATTGCAGGAAACCGATTTCAGGAGGTAGACTGGAATTGCATTGAAAGCATAGGAAAAGAGGCAGAACGTCCACAATGATGCACTTGGCCAAAAAGGGCGTATGCGTTTTTTCCTGAATATATTCAGGAAAAAACGCATACGCCCTTTTTGGCCAACCAAGCAAGCTTGCAAAGGAAATCTGCACTACAATGAAGTCTCACTTCCCCCTGGTCAAAAGGGCCATCTGAAAAAAGTGTAAAATCCAGAAAGGCAGGACAGGCCATGGAGAACTGGGAGCCTTGTTATGCTGATGGGCGGGATGTAAATTGCCAACAGACACTCGGGAGAAGTGTATGGTGTTTCCTGAAACATCTAAAAAACAAAGCAACAGAGCCTAGGGCACTTCCACTTATGGTCCTATAGCTTAGGGAAATTAAAATCAAAAAGACACAGCCACCCCAAAGTTTGGGACGCCTCTGTTTACAAGAACCTCGTTTACCGTACAAGTTCAATATCACAGAAAGTGAAAAATGGATAAAGAACTTGTGGTACTTACGTACAATGCAGTATCACTCAGCAATGAAATCTATGTCATCAGGCCCGTAGCAGCATAATGAGTGGATTCAGGTACGATGATTCTAACTGAAATAAGTCACACAGAAAAAGAAACATCATAAGATATCACTAATACACGGAATGTAAACTTGGCTACACAGGAACTGAATTCCAAAACAGAACAGGGTCTCAAATTTAGAAAACCAACTTATGCTTGCTTAAGGGGAAAGGTGAGTTGGGGTGCTGCATAAAACCAGAGATTGAAATGAGCACAGATAAAGTTCCTTAAGCCACATATGGAATAGACAAGAGCTACTCCTTGCTCAACGAAATGGACTCAACACCCCATATTAAACGCCTAAGAATGTACCTGACTAGTAAGTATCTTAAAACCTATGGATTGCTATGTCTCCAAAAGAGAATCAAGCGTGTGTACAGGGGCATAAACGCAGCAGTGATAGGATTGGAGAGGTTCGGTGAGCAAACGAAGACCCTTTGAAGTCATATTGCATGGTACCCATTCCACGGGTCTCAACTCTGCAGGTTTAAGGTATTCTGCCTTCAGCTAAAACATGCATGTGGAACCCAGAGTATGATCAACCGTGTGAACGGGAGACGTGTTCAAATATGTCTCAGTTTTCCTCCCCTGGTACTCGGGTGCAACATTCCAGATGCTTTACTAACACTCTTCCGACATGGAGAGTCAGTCCCTTTAACCTCCTGTTTGGCCCAGTTTGCAATTTCTGCGGAAGATGAACAGGAATAGCGAGAACCAATGAGAGACTAGCTGGAGGTGTCTGGACGGGCAAATTTAACTCTCATTTCCCACCAGGAAGAGGAATTAACCAAAGGCTCAGCGTGCCGTGCCGGAACCAGATTAGGGCCTGAAGCCATCCTGCGGTGTTGCGGCCAGGTCACAAGAAAGCGAGTTGAAGAAAGGAGCTCAGGGGCACTGTAATTCACAAACCTGCAGAGTTATAAATGACAGCTATCGTCCAAAAATATACTGAAGTAAGGCTGCCAAGAGGACTTGAAAGCGGGGCAGAATTGCAGGAAACCGATTTCAGGAGGTAGACTGGAATTGCATTGAAAGCATAGGAAAAGAGGCAGAACGTCCACAATGATGCACTTGGCCAAAAAGGGCGTATGCGTTTTTTCCTGAATATATTCAGGAAAAAACGCATACGCCCTTTTTGGCCAACCAAGCAAACTTACAAAGGAAATCTGCACTACAATGAAGTCTCACTTCCCCCCGGTCAAAAGGGCCATCTGAAAAAAGTGTAAAATCCAGAAAGGCAGGACAGGCCATGGAGAACTGGGAGCCTTGTTATGCTGATGGGTGGGATGTAAATTGCCAACAGACACTCGGGAGAAGTGTATGGTGTTTCCTGAAACATCTAAAAAACAAAGCAACAGAGCCTAGGGCACTTCCACTTATGGTCCTATAGCTTAGGGAAATTAAAATCAAAAAGACACAGCCACCCCAAAGTTTGGGACGCCTCTGTTTACAAGAACCTCGTTTACCGTACAAGTTCAATATCACAGAAAGTGAAAAATGGATAAAGAACTTGTGGTACTTACGTACAATGCAGTATCACTCAGCAATGAAATCTATGTCATCAGGCCCGTAGCAGCATAATGAGTGGATTCAGGTACGATGATTCTAACTGAAATAAGTCACACAGAAAAAGAAACATCATAAGATATCACTAATACACGGAATGTAAACTTGGCTACACAGGAACTGAATTCCAAAACAGAACAGGGTCTCAAATTTAGAAAACCATCTTATGCTTGCTTAAGGGGAAAGGTGAGTTGGGGTGCTGCATAAAACCAGAGATTGAAATGAGCACAGATAAAGTTCCTTAAGCCAAATATGGAATAGACAAGAGCTACTCCTTGCTCAACGAAATGGACTCAACACCCCATATTAAACGCCTAAGAATGTACCTGACTAGTAAGTATCTTAAAACCTATGGATTGCTATGTCTCCAAAAGAGAATCAAGCGTGTGTACAGGGGCATAAACGCAGCAGTGATAGGATTGGAGAGGTTCGGTGAGCAAATGAAGACCCTTTGAAGTCATATTGCATGGTACCCATTCCACGGGTTTCAACTACCCAGGTTTAAAGTATTCTTCCTTCAGCTAAAACATGCATGTGGAACCTAGAGTATGATCAACCATGTGATCGGGAGACGTGTTCAAATATGTCTCAGTTTTCCTCCCCTGGTACTCGGGTGAAACATTCCAGACGCTTTACTAACACTCTCCCCACTTGGAGAGTCAGCGCCTTTAACCTCCTGTTTGGCCCAGTTTGCAATTTCTGCGGAAGATGAACAGGAATAGGGAGAACCAATGAGAGACTAGCTGGAGGTGTCTGGACGGGCAAATTTAACTCTCATTTCCCACCAGGAAGAGGAATTAACCAAAGGCTCATCATGCCGTGCCGGAACCAGATTAGGGCCTGAAGCCATCCTGCGGTGTTGCGGCCAGCTCAAAAGAAAGCGAGTTGAAGAAAGGAGCTCAGGGGCACTGTAATTCACAAACCTGCAGAGTTATAAATGACAGCTATCGTCCAAAAATATACTGAAGTAAGGCTGCCAAGAGGACTTGAAAGCGGGGCAGAATTGCAGGAAACCGATTTCAGGAGGTAGACTGGAATTGCATTGAAAGCATAGGAAAAGAGGCAGAACGTCCACAATGATGCACTTGGCCAAAAAGGGCGTATGCGTTTTTTCCTGAATATATTCAGGAAAAAACGCATACGCCCTTTTTGGCCAACCAAGCAAACTTGCAAAGGAAATCTGCACTACAATGAAGTCTCACTTCCCCCCGGTCAAAAGGGCCATCTGAAAAAAGTGTAAAATCCAGAAAGGCAGGACAGGCCATGGAGAACTGGGAGCCTTGTTATGCTGATTGGCGGGATGTAAATTGCCAACAGACACTCGGGAGAAGTGTATGGTGTTTCCTGAAACATCTAAAAAACAAAGCAACAGAGCCTAGGGCACTTCCACTTATGGTCCTATAGCTTAGGGAAATTAAAATCAAAAAGACACAGCCACCCCAAAGTTTGGGACGCCTCTGTTTACAAGAACCTCGTTTACCGTACAAGTTCAATATCACAGAAAGTGAAAAATGGATAAAGAACTTGTGGTACTTACGTACAATGCAGTATCACTCAGCAATGAAATCTATGTCATCAGGCCCGTAGCAGCATAATGAGTGGATTCAGGTACGACGATTCTAACTGAAATAAGTCATACAGAAAAAGAAACATCATAAGATATCAGTAATACACGGAATGTAAACTTGGCTACACAGGAACTGAATTCCAAAACAGAACAGGGTCTCAAATTTAGAAAACCATCTTATGCTTGCTTAAGGGGAAAGGTGAGTTGGGGTGCTGCATAAAACCAGAGATTGAAATGAGCACAGATAAAGTTCCTTAAGCCAAATATGGAATAGACAAGAGCTACTCCTTGCTCAACTAAATGGACTCAACACCCCATATCAAACGCCTAAGAATGTACCTGACTAGTAAGTATCTTAAAACCTATGGATTGCTATGTCTCCAAAAGAGAATCAAGCGTGTGTACAGGGGCATAAACGCAGCAGTGATAGGATTAGAGAGGTTCGGTGAGCAAATGAAGACCCTTTGAAGTCATATTGCATGGTACCCATTCCACGGGTCTCAACTACCCAGGTTTAAGGTATTCTTCCTTCAGCTGAAACATGCATGTGGAACCCAGAGTATGATCAACCGTGTGAACGGGAGACGTGTTCAAATATGTCTCAGTTTTCCTGCCTGGTACTCGGGTGCAACATTCCAGACGCTTTACTAACACTCTCCCGACATGGAGAGTCAGTCCCTTTAACCTCATGTTTGGCCCAGTTTGCAATTTCTGCGGAAGATGAACAGGAATAGCGAGAACCAATGAGAGAATAGCTGGAGGTGTCTGGACGGGCAAATTTAACTCTCATTTCCCACCAGGAAGAGGAAATAACCAAAGGCTCAGCGTGCCGTGCCGGAACCAGATTAGGGCCTGAAGCCATCCTGCGGTGTTGCGGCCAGCTCAAAAGAAAGCGAGTTGAAGAAAGGAGCTCAGGGGCACTGTAATTCACAAACCTGCAGAGTTATAAATGAGAGCTATCGTCCAAAAATATACTGAAGTAAGGCTGCCAAGAGGACTTGAAAGCGGGGCAGAATTGCAGGAAACCGATTTCAGGAGGTAGACTGGAATTGCATTGAAAGCATAGGAAAAGAGGCAGAACGTCCACAATGATGCACTTGGCCAAAAAGGGCGTATGCGTTTTTTCCTGAATATATTCAGGAAAAAACGCATACGCCCTTTTTGGCCAACCAAGCAAACTTGCAAAGGAAATCTGCACTACAATGAAGTCTCACTTTCCCCCGGTCAAAAGGGCCATCTGAAAAAAGTATAAAATCCAGAAAGGCAGGACAGGCCATGGAGAACTGGGAGCCTTGTTATGCTGATGGGCGGGATGTAAATTGCCAACAGACACTCGGGAGAAGTGTATGGTGTTTCCTGAAACATCTAAAAAACAAAGCAACAGAGCCTAGGGCACTTCCACTTATGGTCCTATAGCTTAGGGAAATTAAAATCAAAAAGACACAGCCACCCCAAAGTTTGGGACGCCTCTGTTTACAAGAACCTCGTTTACCGTACAAGTTCAATATCACAGAAAGTGAAAAATGGATAAAGAACTTGTGGTACTTATGTACAATGCAGTATCACTCAGCAATGAAATCTATGTCATCAGGCCCGTAGCAGCATAATGAGTGGATTCAGGTACGATGATTCTAACTGAAATAAGTCACACAGAAAAAGAAACATCATAAGATATCACTAATACACGGAATGTAAACTTGGCTACACAGGAACTGAATTCCAAAACAGAACAGGGTCTCAAATTTAGAAAACCAACTTATGCTTGCTTAAGGGGAAAGGTGAGTTGGGGTGCTGCATAAAACCAGAGATTGAAATGAGCACAGATAAAGTTCCTTAAGCCACATATGGAATAGACAAGAACTACTCCTTGCTCAACGAAATGGACTCAACACCCCATATTAAACGCCTAAGAATGTACCTGACTAGTAAGTATCTTAAAACCTATGGATTGCTATGTCTCCAAAAGAGAATCAAGCGTGTGTACAGGGGCATAAACGCAGCAGTGATAGGATTGGAGAGGTTCGGTGAGCAAACGAAGACCCTTTGAAGTCATATTGCATGGTACCCATTCCACGGGTCTCAACTCTGCAGGTTTAAGGTATTCTGCCTTCAGCTAAAACATGCATGTGGAACCCAGAGTATGATCAACCGTGTGAACGGGAGACGTGTTCAAATATGTCTCAGTTTTCCTCCCCTGGTACTCGGGTGCAACATTCCAGATGCTTTACTAACACTCTCCCGACATGGAGAGTCAGTCCCTTTAACCTCCTGTTTGGCCCAGTTTGCAATTTCTGCGGAAGATGAACAGGAATAGCGAGAACCAATGAGAGACTAGCTGGAGGTGTCTGGACGGGCAAATTTAACTCTCATTTCCCACCAGGAAGAGGAATTAACCAAAGGCTCAGCGTGCCGTGCCGGAACCAGATTAGGGCCTGAAGCCATCCTGCGGTGTTGCGGCCAGGTCACAAGAAAGCGAGTTGAAGAAAGGAGCTCAGGGGCACTGTAATTCACAAACCTGCAGAGTTATAAATGACAGCTATCGTCCAAAAATATACTGAAGTAAGGCTGCCAAGAGGACTTGAAAGCGGGGCAGAATTGCAGGAAACCGATTTCAGGAGGTAGACTGGAATTGCATTGAAAGCATAGGAAAAGAGGCAGAACGTCCACAATGATGCACTTGGCCAAAAAGGGCGTATGCGTTTTTTCCTGAATATATTCAGGAAAAAACGCATACGCCCTTTTTGGCCAACCAAGCAAACTTACAAAGGAAATCTGCACTACAATGAAGTCTCACTTCCCCCCGGTCAAAAGGGCCATCTGAAAAAAGTGTAAAATCCAGAAAGGCAGGACAGGCCATGGAGAACTGGGAGCCTTGTTATGCTGATGGGCGGGATGTAAATTGCCAACAGACACTCGGGAGAAGTGTATGGTGTTTCCTGAAACATCTAAAAAACAAAGCAACAGAGCCTAGGGCACTTCCACTTATGGTCCTATAGCTTAGGGAAATTAAAATCAAAAAGACACAGCCACCCCAAAGTTTGGGACGCCTCTGTTTACAAGAACCTCGTTTACCGTACAAGTTCAATATCACAGAAAGTGAAAAATGGATAAAGAACTTGTGGTACTTACGTACAATGCAGTATCACTCAGCAATGAAATCTATGTCATCAGGCCCGTAGCAGCATAATGAGTGGATTCAGGTACGATGATTCTAACTGAAATAAGTCACACAGAAAAAGAAACATCATAAGATATCACTAATACACGGAATGTAAACTTGGCTACACAGGAACTGAATTCCAAAACAGAACAGGGTCTCAAATTTAGAAAACCATCTTATGCTTGCTTAAGGGGAAAGGTGAGTTGGGGTGCTGCATAAAACCAGAGATTGAAATGAGCACAGATAAAGTTCCTTAAGACAAATATGGAATAGACAAGAGCTACTCCTTGCTCAACGAAATGGACTCAACACCCCATATCAAACGCCTAAGAATGTACCTGACTAGTAAGTATCTTAAAACCTATGGATTGCTATGTCTCCAAAAGAGAATCAAGCGTGTGTACAGGGGCATAAACGCAGCAGTGATAGGATTAGAGAGGTTCGGTGAGCAAATGAAGACCCTTTGAAGTCATATTGCATGGTACCCATTCCAGGGGTCTCAACTACCCAGGTTTAAGGTATTCTTCCTTCAGCTGAAACATGCATGTGGAACCCAGAGTATGATCAACCGTGTGAACGGGAGACGTGTTCAAATATGTCTCAGTTTTCCTGCCTGGTACTCGGGTGCAACATTGCAGATGCTTTACTAACACTCTCCCGACATGGAGAGTCAGTCCCTTTAACCTCATGTTTGGCCCAGTTTGCAATTTCTGCGGAAGATGAACAGGAATAGGGAGAAACAATGAGAGACTAGCTGGAGGTGTCTGGACGGGCAAATTTAACTCTCATTTCCCACCAGGAAGAGGAATTAACCAAAGGCTCAGCGTGCCGTGCCGGAACCAGATTAGGGCCTGAAGCCATCCTGCGGTGTTGCGGCCAGGTCAAAAGAAAGCGAGTTGAAGAAAGGAGCTCAAGGGCACTGTAATTCACAAACCTGCAGAGTTATAAATGACAGCTATCGTCCAAAAATATACTGAAGTAAGGCTGCCAAGGGGACTTGAAAGCCGGGCAGAATTGCAGGAAACCGATTTCAGGAGGTAGACTGGAATTGCATTGAAAGCATAGGAAAAGAGGCAGAACGTCCACAATGATGCACTTGGCCAAAAAGGGCGTATGCGTTTTTTCCTGAATATATTCAGGAAAAAACACATACGCCCTTTTTGTCCAACCAAGCAAGCTTGCAAAGGAAATCTGCACTACAATGAAGTCTCACTTCCCCCTGGTCAAAAGGGCCATCTGAAAAAAGTGTAAAATCCAGAAAGGCAGGACAGGCCATGGAGAACTGGGAGCCTTGTTATGCTGATGGGCGGGATGTAAATTGCCAACAGACACTCGGGAGAAGTGTATGGTGTTTCCTGAAACATCTAAAAAACAAAGCAACAGAGCCTAGGGCACTTCCACTTATGGTCCTATAGCTTAGGGAAATTAAAATCAAAAAGACACAGCCACCCCAAAGTTTGGGACGCCTCTGTTTACAAGAACCTCGTTTACCGTACAAGTCCAATATCACAGAAAGTGAAAAATGGATAAAGAACTTGTGGTACTTACGTACAATGCAGTATCACTCAGCAATGAAATCTATGTCATCAGGCCCGTAGCAGCATAATGAGTGGATTCAGGTACGATGATTCTAACTGAAATAAGTCACACAGAAAAAGAAACATCATAAGATATCACTAATACACGGAATGTAAACTTGGCTACACAGGAACTGAATTCCAAAACAGAACAGGGTCTCAAATTTAGAAAACCAACTTATGCTTACTTAAGGGGAAAGGTGAGTTGGGGTGCTGCATAAAACCAGAGATTGAAATGAGCACAGATAAAGTTCCTTAAGCCAAATATGGAATAGACTAGAGCTACTGCTTGCTCAACGAAATGGACTCAACACCCCATATTAAACGCCTAAGCATGTTCCTGAATAGTAAGTATCTTAAAACCTATGGATTGCTATGTCTCTGAAAGAGAATCAAGCGTGTGTACAGGGGCATAAACGCAGCAGTGATAGGATTGGAGAGGTTCGGTGAGCAAATGAAGACCCTTTGAAGTCATATTGCATGGTACCCATTACACGGGTCTCAACTACCAAGGTTTAAGGTATTCTTCCTTCAGCTGAAACATGCATGTGGAACCCAGAGTATGACCAACCGTGTGAACGGGGGACGTGTTCAAAAATGTCTCAGTTTTCCTACCCTGGTACTCGGGTGCAACATTCCAGATGCTTTACTAACACTCTCCCGACTTGGAGAGTCAGTCCCTTTAACCTCCTGTTTGGCCCAGTTTGCAATTTCTGCGGAAGATGAACAGGAATAGCGAGAACCAATGAGAGAATAGCTGGAGGTGTCTGGACGGGCAAATTTAACTCTCATTTCCCACCAGGAAGAGGAGTTAACCAAAGGCTCAGCGTGCCGTGCCGGAACCAGATTAGGGCCTGAAGCCATCCTGCGGTGTTGCGGCCATCTCAAAAGAAAGCGAGTTGAAGAAAGGAGCTCAGGGGCACTGTAATTCACAAACCTGCAGAGTTATAAATGACAGCTATCGTCCAAAAATATACTGAAGTAAGGCTGCCAAGAGGACTTGAAAGCGGGGCAGAATTGCAGGAAACCGATTTCAGGAGGTAGACTGGAATTGCATTGAAAGCATAGGAAAAGAGGCAGAACGTCCACAATGATGCACTTGGCCAAAAAGGGCGTATGCGTTTTTTCCTGAATATATTCAGGAAAAAACGCATACGCCCTTTTTGGCCAACCAAGCAAACTTGCAAAGGAAATCTGCACTACAATGAAGTCTCACTTCCCCCCGGTCAAAAGGGCCATCTGAAAAAAGTATAAAATCCAGAAAGGCAGGACAGGCCATGGAGAACTGGGAGCCTTGTTATGCTGATGGGCGGGATGTAAATTGCCAACAGACACTCGGGAGAAGTGTATGGTGTTTCCTGAAACATCTAAAAAACAAAGCAACAGAGCCTAGGGCACTTCCACTTATGGTCCTATAGCTTAGGGAAATTAAAATCAAAAAGACACAGCCACCCCAAAGTTTGGGACGCCTCTGTTTACAAGAACCTCGTTTACCGTACAAGTTCAATATCACAGAAAGTGAAAAATGGATAAAGAACTTGTGGTACTTACGTACAATGCAGTATCACTCAGCAATGAAATCTATGTCATCAGGCCCGTAGCAGCATAATGAGTGGATTCAGGTACGATGATTCTAACTGAAATAAGTCACACAGAAAAAGAAACATCATAAGATATCACTAATACACGGAATGTAAACTTGGCTACACAGGAACTGAATTCCAAAACAGAACAGGGTCTCAAATTTAGAAAACCAACTTATGCTTGCTTAAGGGGAAAGGTGAGTTGGGGTGCTGCATAAAACCAGAGATTGAAATGAGCACAGATAAAGTTCCTTAAGCCACATATGGAATAGACAAGAGCTACTCCTTGCTCAACGAAATGGACTCAACACCCCATATTAAACGCCTAAGAATGTACCTGACTAGTAAGTATCTTAAAACCTATGGATTGCTATGTCTCCAAAAGAGAATCAAGCGTGTGTACAGGGGCATAAACGCAGCAGTGATAGGATTGGAGAGGTTCGGTGAGCAAACGAAGACCCTTTGAAGTCATATTGCATGGTACCCATTCCACGGGTCTCAACTCTGCAGGTTTAAGGTATTCTGCCTTCAGCTAAAACATGCATGTGGAACCCAGAGTATGATCAACCGTGTGAACGGGAGACGTGTTCAAAAATGTCTCAGTTTTCCTACCCTGGTACTCGGGTGCAACATTCCAGATGCTTTACTAACACTCTCCCGACATGGAGAGTCAGTCCCTTTAACCTCCTGTTTGGCCCAGTTTGCAATTTCTGCGGAAGATGAACAGGAATAGCGAGAACCAATGAGAGACTAGCTGGAGGTGTCTGGACGGGCAAATTTAACTCTCATTTCCCACCAGGAAGAGGAATTAACCAAAGGCTCAGCGTGCCGTGCCGGAACCAGATTAGGGCCTGAAGCCATCCTGCGGTGTTGCGGCCAGGTCACAAGAAAGCGAGTTGAAGAAAGGAGCTCAGGGGCACTGTAATTCACAAACCTGCAGAGTTATAAATGACAGCTATCGTCCAAAAATATACTGAAGTAAGGCTGCCAAGAGGACTTGAAAGCGGGGCAGAATTGCAGGAAACCGATTTCAGGAGGTAGACTGGAATTGCATTGAAAGCATAGGAAAAGAGGCAGAACGTCCACAATGATGCACTTGGCCAAAAAGGGCGTATGAGTTTTTTCCTGAATATATTCAGGAAAAAACGCATACGCCCTTTTTGGCCAACCAAGCAAACTTACAAAGGAAATCTGCACTACAATGAAGTCTCACTTCCCCCCGGTCAAAAGGGCCATCTGAAAAAAGTGTAAAATCCAGAAAGGCAGGACAGGCCATGGAGAACTGGGAGCCTTGTTATGCTGATGGGCGGGATGTAAATTGCCAACAGACACTCGGGAGAAGTGTATGGTGTTTCCTGAAACATCTAAAAAACAAAGCAACAGAGCCTAGGGCACTTCCACTTATGGTCCTATAGCTTAGGGAAATTAAAATCAAAAAGACACAGCCACCCCAAAGTTTGGGACGCCTCTGTTTACAAGAACCTCGTTTACCGTACAAGTTCAATATCACAGAAAGTGAAAAATGGATAAAGAACTTGTGGTACTTACGTACAATGCAGTATCACTCAGCAATGAAATCTATGTCATCAGGCCCGTAGCAGCATAATGAGTGGATTCAGGTACGATGATTCTAACTGAAATAAGTCACACAGAAAAAGAAACATCATAAGATATCACTAATACACGGAATGTAAACTTGGCTACACAGGAACTGAATTCCAAAACAGAACAGGGTCTCAAATTTAGAAAACCATCTTATGCTTGCTTAAGGGGAAAGGTGAGTTGGGGTGCTGCATAAAACCAGAGATTGAAATGAGCACAGATAAAGTTCCTTAAGCCAAATATGGAATAGACAAGAGCTACTCCTTGCTCAACGAAATGGACTCAACACCCCATATCAAACGCCTAAGAATGTACCTGACTAGTAAGTATCTTAAAACCTATGGATTGCTATGTCTCCAAAAGAGAATCAAGCGTGTGTACAGGGGCATAAACGCAGCAGTGATAGGATTGGAGAGGTTCGGTGAGCAAATGAAGACCCTTTGAAGTCATATTGCATGGTACCCATTCCACGGGTTTCAACTACCCAGGTTTAAAGTATTCTTCCTTCAGCTAAAACATGCATGTGGAACCTAGAGTATGATCAACCATGTGATCGGGAGACGTGTTCAAATATGTCTCAGTTTTCCTCCCCTGGTACTCGGGTGAAACATTCCAGATGCTTTACTAACACTCTCCCCACTTGGAGAGTCAGCGCCTTTAACCTCCTGTTTGGCCCAGTTTGCAATTTCTGCGGAAGATGAACAGGAATAGGGAGAACCAATGAGAGACTAGCTGGAGGTGTCTGGACGGGCAAATTTAACTCTCATTTCCCACCAGGAAGAGGAATTAACCAAAGGCTCATCATGCCGTGCCGGAACCAGATTAGGGCCTGAAGCCATCCTGCGGTGTTGCGGCCAGCTCAAAAGAAAGCGAGTTGAAGAAAGGAGCTCAGGGACACTGTAATTCACAAACCTGCAGAGTTATAAATGACAGCTATCGTCCAAAAATATACTGAAGTAAGGCTGCCAAGAGGACTTGAAAGCGGGGCAGAATTGCAGGAAACCGATTTCAGGAGGTAGACTGGAATTGCATTGAAAGCATAGGAAAAGAGGCAGAACGTCCACAATGATGCACTTGGCCAAAAAGGGCGTATGCGTTTTTTCCTGAATATATTCAGGAAAAAACGCATACGCCCTTTTTGGCCAACCAAGCAAACTTGCAAAGGAAATCTGCACTACAATGAAGTCTCACTTCCCCCCGGTCAAAAGGGCCATCTGAAAAAAGTGTAAAATCCAGAAAGGCAGGACAGGCCATGGAGAAATGGGAGCCTTGTTATGCTGATTGGCGGGATGTAAATTGCCAACAGACACTCGGGAGAAGTGTATGGTGTTTCCTGAAACATCTAAAAAACAAAGCAACAGAGCCTAGGGCACTTCCACTTATGGTCCTATAGCTTAGGGAAATTAAAATCAAAAAGACACAGCCACCCCAAAGTTTGGGACGCCTCTGTTTACAAGAACCTCGTTTACCGTACAAGTTCAATATCACAGAAAGTGAAAAATGGATAAAGAACTTGTGGTACTTACGTACAATGCAGTATCACTCAGCAATGAAATCTATGTCATCAGGCCCGTAGCAGCATAATGAGTGGATTCAGGTACGACGATTCTAACTGAAATAAGTCATACAGAAAAAGAAACATCATAAGATATCAGTAATACACGGAATGTAAACTTGGCTACACAGGAACTGAATTCCAAAACAGAACAGGGTCTCAAATTTAGAAAACCATCTTATGCTTGCTTAAGGGGAAAGGTGAGTTGGGGTGCTGCATAAAACCAGAGATTGAAATGAGCACAGATAAAGTTCCTTAAGCCAAATATGGAATAGACAAGAGCTACTCCTTGCTCAACGAAATGGACTCAACACCCCATATTAAACGCCTAAGAATGTACCTGACTAGTAAGTATCTTAAAACCTATGGATTGCTATGTCTCCAAAAGAGAATCAAGCGTGTGTACAGGGGCATAAACGCAGCAGTGATAGGATTGGAGAGGTTCGGTGAGCAAATGAAGACCCTTTGAAGTCATATTGCATGGTACCCATTCCACGGGTTTCAACTACCCAGGTTTAAAGTATTCTTCCTTCAGCTAAAACATGCATGTGGAACCTAGAGTATGATCAACCATGTGATCGGGAGACGTGTTCAAATATGTCTCAGTTTTCCTCCCCTGGTACTCGGGTGAAACATTCCAGACGCTTTACTAACACTCTCCCCACTTGGAGAGTCAGCGCCTTTAACCTCCTGTTTGGCCCAGTTTGCAATTTCTGCGGAAGATGAACAGGAATAGGGAGAACCAATGAGAGACTAGCTGGAGGTGTCTGGACGGGCAAATTTAACTCTCATTTCCCACCAGGAAGAGGAATTAACCAAAGGCTCATCATGCCGTGCCGGAACCAGATTAGGGCCTGAAGCCATCCTGCGGTGTTGCGGCCAGCTCAAAAGAAAGCGAGTTGAAGAAAGGAGCTCAGGGGCACTGTAATTCACAAACCTGCAGAGTTATAAATGACAGCTATCGTCCAAAAATATACTGAAGTAAGGCTGCCAAGAGGACTTGAAAGCGGGGCAGAATTGCAGGAAACCGATTTCAGGAGGTAGACTGGAATTGCATTGAAAGCATAGGAAAAGAGGCAGAACGTCCACAATGATGCACTTGGCCAAAAAGGGCGTATGCGTTTTTTCCTGAATATATTCAGGAAAAAACGCATACGCCCTTTTTGGCCAACCAAGCAAACTTGCAAAGGAAATCTGCACTACAATGAAGTCTCACTTCCCCCCGGTCAAAAGGGCCATCTGAAAAAAGTGTAAAATCCAGAAAGGCAGGACAGGCCATGGAGAAATGGGAGCCTTGTTATGCTGATTGGCGGGATGTAAATTGCCAACAGACACTCGGGAGAAGTGTATGGTGTTTCCTGAAACATCTAAAAAACAAAGCAACAGAGCCTAGGGCACTTCCACTTATGGTCCTATAGCTTAGGGAAATTAAAATCAAAAAGACACAGCCACCCCAAAGTTTGGGACGCCTCTGTTTACAAGAACCTCGTTTACCGTACAAGTTCAATATCACAGAAAGTGAAAAATGGATAAAGATCTTGTGGTACTTACGTACAATGCAGTATCACTCAGCAATGAAATCTATGTCATCAGGCCCGTAGCAGCATAATGAGTGGATTCAGGTACGACGATTCTAACTGAAATAAGTCATACAGAAAAAGAAACATCATAAGATATCAGTAATACACGGAATGTAAACTTGGCTACACAGGAACTGAATTCCAAAACAGAACAGGGTCTCAAATTTAGAAAACCATCTTATGCTTGCTTAAGGGGAAAGGTGAGTTGGGGTGCTGCATAAAACCAGAGATTGAAATGAGCACAGATAAAGTTCCTTAAGCCAAATATGGAATAGACAAGAGCTACTCCTTGCTCAACGAAATGGACTCAACACCCCATATCAAACGCCTAAGAATGTACCTGACTAGTAAGTATCTTAAAACCTATGGATTGCTATGTCTCCAAAAGAGAATCAAGCGTGTGTACAGGGGCATAAACGCAGCAGTGATAGGATTAGAGAGGTTCGGTGAGCAAATGAAGACCCTTTGAAGTCATATTGCATGGTACCCATTCCACGGGTCTCAACTCTCCAGGTTTAAGGAATTCTTCCTTCAGCTAAAACATGCATGTGGAACCTAGAGTATGATCAACCATGTGATCGGGAGACGTGTTCAAATATGTCTCAGTTTTGGTACCCTGGTACTCGGGTGCAACATTCCAGATGCTTTACTAACACTCTCCCGACTTGGAGAGTCAGTCCCTTTAACCTCCTGTTTGGCCCAGTTTGCAATTTCTGCGGAAGATGAACAGGAATAGCGAGAACCAATGAGAGACTAGCTGGAGGTGTCTGGACCGGTAAATTTAACTCTCATTTCCCACCAGGAAGAGGAATTAACCAAAGGCTCAGCGTGCCGTGCCGGAACCAGATTAGGGCCTGAAGCCATCTTGCGGTGTTGCGGCCAGGTCACAAGAAAGCGAGTTGAAGAAAGGAGCTCAGGGGCACTGTAATTCACAAACCTGCAGAGTTATAAATGACAGCTATCGTCCAAAAATATACTGAAGGAAGGCTGCCAAGAGGACTTGAAAGCGGGGCAGAATTGCAGGAAACCGATTTCAGGAGGTAGACTGGAATTGCATTGAAAGCATAGGAAAAGAGGCAGAACGTCCACAATGATGCACTTGGCCAAAAAGGGCGTATGCGTTTTTTCCTGAATATATTCAGGAAAAAACGCATACGCCCTTTTTGGCCAACCAAGCAAGCTTGCAAAGGAAATCTGCACTACAATGAAGTCTCACTTCCCCCTGGTCAAAAGGGCCATCTGAAAAAAGTGTAAAATCCAGAAAGGCAGGACAGGCCATGGAGAACTGGGAGCCTTGTTATGCTGATGGGCGGGATGTAAATTGCCAACAGACACTCGGGAGAAGTGTATGGTGTTTCCTGAAACATCTAAAAAACAAAGCAACAGAGCCTAGGGCACTTCCACTTATGGTCCTATAGCTTAGGGAAATTAAAATCAAAAAGACACAGCCACCCCAAAGTTTGGGACGCCTCTGTTTACAAGAACCTCGTTTACCGTACAAGTTCAATATCACAGAAAGTGAAAAATGGATAAAGAACTTGTGGTACTTACGTACAATGCAGTATCACTCAGCAATGAAATCTATGTCATCAGGCCCGTAGCAGCATAATGAGTGGATTCAGGTACGATGATTCTAACTGAAATAAGTCACACAGAAAAAGAAACATCATAAGATATCACTAATACACGGAATGTAAACTTGGCTACACAGGAACTGAATTCCAAAACAGAACAGGGTCTCAAATTTAGAAAACCAACTTATGCTTACTTAAGGGGAAAGGTGAGTTGGGGTGCTGCATAAAACCAGAGATTGAAATGAGCACAGATAAAGTTCCTTAAGCCAAATATGGAATAGACTAGAGCTACTGCTTGCTCAACGAAATGGACTCAACACCCCATATTAAACGCCTAAGCATGTTCCTGAATAGTAAGTATCTTAAAACCTATGGATTGCTATGTCTCTGAAAGAGAATCAAGCGTGTGTACAGGGGCATAAACGCAGCAGTGATAGGATTGGAGAGGTTCGGTGAGCAAATGAAGACCCTTTGAAGTCATATTGCATGGTACCCATTACACGGGTCTCAACTCTCCAGGTTTAAGGTATTCTTCCTTCAGCTAAAACATGCATGTGGAACCCAGAGTATGATCAACCGTGTGAACGGGAGACGTGTTCAAATATGTCTCAGTTTTCCTCCCCTGGTACTCGGGTGCAACATTCCAGATGCTTTACTAACACTCTCCCGACATGGAGAGTCAGTCCCTTTAACCTCCTGTTTGGCCCAGTTTGCAATTTCTGCGGAAGATGAACAGGAATAGCGAGAACCAATGAGAGACTAGCTGGAGGTGTCTGGACGGGCAAATTTAACTCTCATTTCCCACCAGGAAGAGGAATTAACCAAAGGCTCAGCGTGCCGTGCCGGAACCAGATTAGGGCCTGAAGCCATCCTGCGGTGTTGCGGCCAGGTCACAAGAAAGCGAGTTGAAGAAAGGAGCTCAGGGGCACTGTAATTCACAAACCTGCACAGTTATAAATGACAGCTATCGTCCAAAAATATACTGAAGTAAGGCTGCCAAGAGGACTTGAAAGCGGGGCAGAATTGCAGGAAACCGATTTCAGGAGGTAGACTGGAATTGCATTGAAAGCATAGGAAAAGAGGCAGAACGTCCACAATGATGCACTTGGCCAAAAAGGGCGTATGCGTTTTTTCCTGAATATATTCAGGAAAAAACGCATACGCCCTTTTTGGCCAACCAAGCAAACTTACAAAGGAAATCTGCACTACAATGAAGTCTCACTTCCCCCCGGTCAAAAGGGCCATCTGAAAAAAGTGTAAAATCCAGAAAGGCAGGACAGGCCATGGAGAACTGGGAGCCTTGTTATGCTGATGGGCGGGATGTAAATTGCCAACAGACACTCGGGAGAAGTGTATGGTGTTTCCTGAAACATCTAAAAAACAAAGCAACAGAGCCTAGGGCACTTCCACTTATGGTCCTATAGCTTAGGGAAATTAAAATCAAAAAGACACAGCCACCCCAAAGTTTGGGACGCCTCTGTTTACAAGAACCTCGTTTACCGTACAAGTTCAATATCACAGAAAGTGAAAAATGGATAAAGAACTTGTGGTACTTACGTACAATGCAGTATCACTCAGCAATGAAATCTATGTCATCAGGCCCGTAGCAGCATAATGAGTGGATTCAGGTACGATGATTCTAACTGAAATAAGTCACACAGAAAAAGAAACATCATAAGATATCACTAATACACGGAATGTAAACTTGGCTACACAGGAACTGAATTCCAAAACAGAACAGGGTCTCAAATTTAGAAAACCATCTTATGCTTGCTTAAGGGGAAAGGTGAGTTGGGGTGCTGCATAAAACCAGAGATTGAAATGAGCACAGATAAAGTTCCTTAAGCCAAATATGGAATAGACAAGAGCTACTCCTTGCTCAACGAAATGGACTCAACACCCCATATCAAACGCCTAAGAATGTACCTGACTAGTAAGTATCTTAAAACCTATGGATTGCTATGTCTCCAAAAGAGAATCAAGCGTGTGTACAGGGGCATAAACGCAGCAGTGATAGGATTAGAGAGGTTCGGTGAACAAATGAAGACCCTTTGAAGTCATATTGCATGGTACCCATTCCACGGGTCTCAACTACCCAGGTTTAAGGTATTCTTCCTTCAGCTGAAACATGCATGTGGAACCCAGAGTATGATCAACCGTGTGAACGGGAGACGTGTTCAAATATGTCTCAGTTTTCCTGCCTGGTACTCGGGTGCAACATTCCAGATGCTTTACTAACACTCTCCCGACATGGAGAGTCAGTCCCTTTAACCTCATGTTTGGCCCAGTTTGCAATTTCTGCGGAAGATGAACAGGAATAGGGAGAACCAATGAGAGACTAGCTGGAGGTGTCTGGACGGGCAAATTTAACTCTCATTTCCCACCAGGAAGAGGAATTAACCAAAGGCTCAGCGTGCCGTGCCGGAACCAGATTAGGGCCTGAAGCCATCCTGCGGTGTTGCGGCCAGCTCAAAAGAAAGCGAGTTGAAGAAAGGAGCTCAGGGGCACTGTAATTCACAAACCTGCAGAGTTATAAATGACAGCTATCGTCCAAAAATATACTGAAGTAAGGCTGCCAAGAGGACTTGAAAGCCGGGCAGAATTGCAGGAAACCGATTTCAGGAGGTAGACTGGAATTGCATTGAAAGCATAGGAAAAGAGGCAGAACGTCCACAATGATGCACTTGGCCAAAAAGGGCGTATGCGTTTTTTCCTGAATATATTCAGGAAAAAACGCATACGCCCTTTTTGGCCAACCAAGCAAGCTTGCAAAGGAAATCTGCACTACAATGAAGTCTCACTTCCCCCTGGTCAAAAGGGCCATCTGAAAAAAGTGTAAAATCCAGAAAGGCAGGACAGGCCATGGAGAACTGGGAGCCTTGTTATGCTGATGGGCGGGATGTAAATTGCCAACAGACACTCGGGAGAAGTGTATGGTGTTTCCTGAAACATCTAAAAAACAAAGCAACAGAGCCTAGGGCACTTCCACTTATGGTCCTATAGCTTAGGGAAATTAAAATCAAAAAGACACAGCCACCCCAAAGTTTGGGACGCCTCTGTTTACAAGAACCTCGTTTACCGTACAAGTTCAATATCACAGAAAGTGAAAAATGGATAAAGAACTTGTGGTACTTACGTACAATGCAGTATCACTCAGCAATGAAATCTATGTCATCAGGCCCGTAGCAGCATAATGAGTGGATTCAGGTACGATGATTCTAACTGAAATAAGTCACACAGAAAAAGAAACATCATAAGATATCACTAATACACGGAATGTAAACTTGGCTACACAGGAACTGAATTCCAAAACAGAACAGGGTCTCAAATTTAGAAAACCAACTTATGCTTACTTAAGGGGAAAGGTGAGTTGGGGTGCTGCATAAAACCAGAGATTGAAATGAGCACAGATAAAGTTCCTTAAGCCAAATATGGAATAGACTAGAGCTACTGCTTGCTCAACGAAATGGACTCAACACCCCATATTAAACGCCTAAGCATGTTCCTGAATAGTAAGTATCTTAAAACCTATGGATTGCTATGTCTCTGAAAGAGAATCAAGCGTGTGTACAGGGGCATAAACGCAGCAGTGATAGGATTGGAGAGGTTCGGTGAGCAAATGAAGACCCTTTGAAGTCATATTGCATGGTACCCATTACACGGGTCTCAACTCTCCAGGTTTAAGGTATTCTTCCTTCAGCTAAAACATGCATGTGGAACCCAGATATGACCAACCGTGTGAACGGGGGACGTGTTCAAAAATGTCTCAGTTTTCCTACCCTGGTACTCGGGTGCAACATTCCAGATGCTTTACTAACACTCTCCCGACTTGGAGAGTCAGTCCCTTTAACCTCCTGTTTGGCCCAGTTTGCAATTTCTGCGGAAGATGAACAGGAATAGCGAGAACCAATGAGAGAATAGCTGGAGGTGTCTGGACGGGCAAATTTAACTCTCATTTCCCACCAGGAAGAGGAATTAACCAAAGGCTCAGCGTGCCATGCCGGAACCAGATTAGGGCCTGAAGCCATCCTGCGGTGTTGCGGCCAGCTCAAAAGAAAGCGAGTTGAAGAAAGGAGCTCAGGGGCACTGTAATTCACAAACCTGCAGAGTTATAAATGACAGCTATCGTCCAAAAATATACTGAAGTAAGGCTGCCAAGAGGACTTGAAAGCGGGGCAGAATTGCAGGAAACCGATTTCAGGAGGTAGACTGGAATTGCATTGAAAGCATAGGAAAAGAGGCAGAACGTCCACAATGATGCACTTGGCCAAAAAGGGCGTATGCGTTTTTTCCTGAATATATTCAGGAAAAAACGCATACGCCCTTTTTGGCCAACCAAGCAAACTTGCAAAGGAAATCTGCACTACAATGAAGTCTCACTTCCCCCCGGTCAAAAGGGCCATCTGAAAAAAGTATAAAATCCAGAAAGGCAGGACAGGCCATGGAGAACTGGGAGCCTTGTTATGCTGATGGGCGGGATGTAAATTGCCAACAGACACTCGGGAGAAGTGTATGGTGTTTCCTGAAACATCTAAAAAACAAAGCAACAGAGCCTAGGGCACTTCCACTTATGGTTCTATAGCTTAGGGAAATTAAAATCAAAAAGACACAGCCACCCCAAAGTTTGGGACGCCTCTGTTTACAAGAACCTCGTTTACCGTACAAGTTCAATATCACAGAAAGTGAAAAATGGATAAAGAACTTGTGGTACTTACGTACAATGCAGTATCACTCAGCAATGAAATCTATGTCATCAGGCCCGTAGCAGCATAATGAGTGGATTCAGGTACGATGATTCTAACTGAAATAAGTCACACAGAAAAAGAAACATCATAAGATATCACTAATACACGGAATGTAAACTTGGCTACACAGGAACTGAATTCCAAAACAGAACAGGGTCTCAAATTTAGAAAACCAACTTATGCTTGCTTAAGGGGAAAGGTGAGTTGGGGTGCTGCATAAAACCAGAGATTGAAATGAGCACAGATAAAGTTCCTTAAGCCACATATGGAATAGACAAGAGCTACTCCTTGCTCAACGAAATGGACTCAACACCCCATATTAAACGCCTAAGAATGTACCTGACTAGTAAGTATCTTAAAACCTATGGATTGCTATGTCTCCAAAAGAGAATCAAGCGTGTGTACAGGGGCATAAACGCAGCAGTGATAGGATTGGAGAGGTTCGGTGAGCAAACGAAGACCCTTTGAAGTCATATTGCATGGTACCCATTCCACGGGTCTCAACTCTGCAGGTTTAAGGTATTCTGCCTTCAGCTAAAACATGCATGTGGAACCCAGAGTATGATCAACCGTGTGAACGGGAGACGTGTTCAAATATGTCTCAGTTTTCCTCCCCTGGTACTCGGGTGCAACATTCCAGATGCTTTACTAACACTCTCCCGACATGGAGAGTCAGTCCCTTTAACCTCCTGTTTGGCCCAGTTTGCAATTTCTGCGGAAGATGAACAGGAATAGCGAGAACCAATGAGAGACTAGCTGGAGGTGTCTGGACGGGCAAATTTAACTCTCATTTCCCACCAGGAAGAGGAATTAACCAAAGGCTCAGCGTGCCGTGCCGGAACCAGATTAGGGCCTGAAGCCATCCTGCGGTGTTGCGGCCAGGTCACAAGAAAGCGAGTTGAAGAAAGGAGCTCAGGGGCACTGTAATTCACAAACCTGCAGAGTTATAAATGACAGCTATCGTCCAAAAATATACTGAAGTAAGGCTGCCAAGAGGACTTGAAAGCGGGGCAGAATTGCAGGAAACCGATTTCAGGAGGTAGACTGGAATTGCATTGAAAGCATAGGAAAAGAGGCAGAACGTCCACAATGATGCACTTGGCCAAAAAGGGCGTATGCGTTTTTTCCTGAATATATTCAGGAAAAAACGCATACGCCCTTTTTGGCCAACCAAGCAAACTTACAAAGGAAATCTGCACTACAATGAAGTCTCACTTCCCCCCGGTCAAAAGGGCCATCTGAAAAAAGTGTAAAATCCAGAAAGGCAGGACAGGCCATGGAGAACTGGGAGCCTTGTTATGCTGATGGGCGGGATGTAAATTGCCAACAGACACTCGGGAGAAGTGTATGGTGTTTCCTGAAACATCTAAAAAACAAAGCAACAGAGCCTAGGGCACTTCCACTTATGGTCCTATAGCTTAGGGAAATTAAAATCAAAAAGACACAGCCACCCCAAAGTTTGGGACGCCTCTGTTTACAAGAACCTCGTTTACCGTACAAGTTCAATATCACAGAAAGTGAAAAATGGATAAAGAACTTGTGGTACTTACGTACAATGCAGTATCACTCAGCAATGAAATCTATGTCATCAGGCCCGTAGCAGCATAATGAGTGGATTCAGGTACGATGATTCTAACTGAAATAAGTCACACAGAAAAAGAAACATCATAAGATATCACTAATACACGGAATGTAAACTTGGCTACACAGGAACTGAATTCCAAAACAGAACAGGGTCTCAAATTTAGAAAACCATCTTATGCTTGCTTAAGGGGAAAGGTGAGTTGGGGTGCTGCATAAAACCAGAGATTGAAATGAGCACAGATAAAGTTCCTTAAGCCAAATATGGAATAGACAAGAGCTACTCCTTGCTCAACGAAATGGACTCAACACCCCATATCAAACGCCTAAGAATGTACCTGACTAGTAAGTATCTTAAAACCTATGGATTGCTATGTCTCCAAAAGAGAATCAAGCGTGTGTACAGGGGCATAAACGCAGCAGTGATAGGATTAGAGAGGTTCGGTGAGCAAATGAAGACCCTTTGAAGTCATATTGCATGGTACCCATTCCACGGGTCTCAACTACCCAGGTTTAAGGTATTCTTCCTTCAGCTGAAACATGCATGTGGAACCCAGAGTATGATCAACCGTGTGAACGGGAGACGTGTTCAAATATGTCTCAGTTTTCCTGCCTGGTACTCGGGTGCAACATTCCAGATGCTTTACTAACACTCTCCCGACATGGAGAGTCAGTCCCTTTAACCTCATGTTTGGCCCAGTTTGCAATTTCTGCGGAAGATGAACAGGAATAGGGAGAACCAATGAGAGACTAGCTGGAGGTGTCTGGACGGGCAAATTTAACTCTCATTTCCCACCAGGAAGAGGAATTAACCAAAGGCTCAGCGTGCCGTGCCGGAACCAGATTAGGGCCTGAAGCCATCCTGCGGTGTTGCGGCCAGCTCAAAAGAAAGCGAGTTGAAGAAAGGAGCTCAGGGGCACTGTAATTCACAAACCTGCAGAGTTATAAATGACAGCTATCGTCCAAAAATATACTGAAGTAAGGCTGCCAAGAGGACTTGAAAGCCGGGCAGAATTGCAGGAAACCGATTTCAGGAGGTAGACTGGAATTGCATTGAAAGCATAGGAAAAGAGGCAGAACGTCCACAATGATGCACTTGGCCAAAAAGGGCGTATGCGTTTTTTCCTGAATATATTCAGGAAAAAATGCATACGCCCTTTTTGGCCAACCAAGCAAGCTTGCAAAGGAAATCTGCACTACAATGAAGTCTCACTTCCCCCTGGTCAAAAGGGCCATCTGAAAAAAGTGTAAAATCCAGAAAGGCAGGACAGGCCATGGAGAACTGGGAGCCTTGTTATGCTGATGGGCGGGATGTAAATTGCCAACAGACACTCGGGAGACGTGTATGGTGTTTCCTGAAACATCTAAAAAACAAAGCAACAGAGCCTAGGGCACTTCCACTTATGGTCCTATAGCTTAGGGAAATTAAAATCAAAAAGACACAGCCACCCCAAAGTTTGGGACGCCTCTGTTTACAAGAACCTCGTTTACCATACAAGTTCAATATCACAGAAAGTGAAAAATGGATAAAGAACTTGTGGTACTTACGTACAATGCAGTATCACTCAGCAATGAAATCTATGTCATCAGGCCCGTAGCAGCATAATGAGTGGATTCAGGTACGATGATTCTAACTGAAATAAGTCACACAGAAAAAGAAACATCATAAGATATCACTAATACACGGAATGTAAACTTGGCTACACAGGAACTGAATTCCAAAACAGAACAGGGTCTCAAATTTAGAAAACCAACTTATGCTTACTTAAGGGGAAAGGTGAGTTGGGGTGCTGCATAAAACCAGAGATTGAAATGAGCACAGATAAAGTTCCTTAAGCCAAATATGGAATAGACTAGAGCTACTGCTTGCTCAACGAAATGGACTCAACACCCCATATTAAACGCCTAAGCATGTTCCTGAATAGTAAGTATCTTAAAACCTATGGATTGCTATGTCTCTGAAAGAGAATCAAGCGTGTGTACAGGGGCATAAACGCAGCAGTGATAGGATTGGAGAGGTTCGGTGAGCAAATGAAGACCCTTTGAAGTCATATTGCATGGTACCCATTACACGGGTCTCAACTCTCCAGGTTTAAGGTATTCTTCCTTCAGCTAAAACATGCATGTGGAACCCAGAGTATGACCAACCGTGTGAACGGGGGACGTGTTCAAAAATGTCTCAGTTTTCCTACCCTGGTACTCGGGTGCAACATTCCAGATGCTTTACTAACACTCTCCCGACTTGGAGAGTCAGTCCCTTTAACCTCCTGTTTGGCCCAGTTTGCAATTTCTGCGGAAGATGAACAGGAATAGCGAGAACCAATGAGAGAATAGCTGGAGGTGTCTGGACGGGCAAATTTAACTCTCATTTCCCACCAGGAAGAGGAATTAACCAAAGGCTCAGCGTGCCATGCCGGAACCAGATTAGGGCCTGAAGCCATCCTGCGGTGTTGCGGCCAGCTCAAAAGAAAGCGAGTTGAAGAAAGGAGCTCAGGGGCACTGTAATTCACAAACCTGCAGAGTTATAAATGACAGCTATCGTCCAAAAATATACTGAAGTAAGGCTGCCAAGAGGACTTGAAAGCGGGGCAGAATTGCAGGAAACCGATTTCAGGAGGTAGACTGGAATTGCATTGAAAGCATAGGAAAAGAGGCAGAACGTCCACAATGATGCACTTGGCCAAAAAGGGCGTATGCGTTTTTTCCTGAATATATTCAGGAAAAAACGCATACGCCCTTTTTGGCCAACCAAGCAAACTTGCAAAGGAAATCTGCACTACAATGAAGTCTCACTTCCCCCCGGTCAAAAGGGCCATCTGAAAAAAGTATAAAATCCAGAAAGGCAGGACAGGCCATGGAGAACTGGGAGCCTTGTTATGCTGATGGGCGGGATGTAAATTGCCAACAGACACTCGGGAGAAGTGTATGGTGTTTCCTGAAACATCTAAAAAACAAAGCAACAGAGCCTAGGGCACTTCCACTTATGGTTCTATAGCTTAGGGAAATTAAAATCAAAAAGACACAGCCACCCCAAAGTTTGGGACGCCTCTGTTTACAAGAACCTCGTTTACCGTACAAGTTCAATATCACAGAAAGTGAAAAATGGATAAAGAACTTGTGGTACTTACGTACAATGCAGTATCACTCAGCAATGAAATCTATGTCATCAGGCCCGTAGCAGCATAATGAGTGGATTCAGGTACGATGATTCTAACTGAAATAAGTCACACAGAAAAAGAAACATCATAAGATATCACTAATACACGGAATGTAAACTTGGCTACACAGGAACTGAATTCCAAAACAGAACAGGGTCTCAAATTTAGAAAACCAACTTATGCTTGCTTAAGGGGAAAGGTGAGTTGGGGTGCTGCATAAAACCAGAGATTGAAATGAGCACAGATAAAGTTCCTTAAGCCACATATGGAATAGACAAGAGCTACTCCTTGCTCAACGAAATGGACTCAACACCCCATATTAAATGCCTAAGAATGTACCTGACTAGTAAGTATCTTAAAACCTATGGATTGCTATGTCTCCAAAAGAGAATCAAGCGTGTGTACAGGGGCATAAACGCAACAGTGATAGGACTGGAGAGGTTCGGTGAGCAAACGAAGACCCTTTGAAGTCATATTGCATGGAACCCATTCCACGGGTCTCAACTCTGCAGGTTTAAGGTATTCTGCCTTCAGCTAAAACATGCATGTGGAACCCAGAGTATGATCAACCGTGTGAACGGGAGACGTGTTCAAATATGTCTCAGTTTTCCTCCCCTGGTACTCGGGTGCAACATTCCAGATGCTTTACTAACACTCTCCCGACTTGGAGAGTCAGTCCCTTTAACCTCCTGTTTGGCCCAGTTTGCAATTTCTGCGGAAGATGAACAGGAATAGCGAGAACCAATGAGAGACTAGCTGGAGGTGTCTGGACGGGCAAATTTAACTCTCATTTCCCACCAGGAAGAGGAATTAACCAAAGGCTCAGCGTGCCGTGCCGGAACCAGATTAGGGCCTGAAGCCATCCTGCGGTGTTGCGGCCAGGTCACAAGAAAGCGAGTTGAAGAAAGGAGCTCAGGGGCACTGTAATTCACAAACCTGCAGAGTTATAAATGACAGCTATCGTCCAAAAATATACTGAAGTAAGGCTGCCAAGAGGACTTGAAAGCGGGGCAGAATTGCAGGAAACCGATTTCAGGAGGTAGACTGGAATTGCATTGAAAGCATAGGAAAAGAGGCAGAACGTCCACAATGATGCACTTGGCCAAAAAGGGCGTATGCGTTTTTTCCTGAATATATTCAGGAAAAAACGCATACGCCCTTTTTGGCCAACCAAGCAAACTTACAAAGGAAATCTGCACTACAATGAAGTCTCACTTCCCCCCGGTCAAAAGGGCCATCTGAAAAAAGTGTAAAATCCAGAAAGGCAGGACAGGCCATGGAGAACTGGGAGCCTTGTTATGCTGATGGGCGGGATGTAAATTGCCAACAGACACTCGGGAGAAGTGTATGGTGTTTCCTGAAACATCTAAAAAACAAAGCAACAGAGCCTAGGGCACTTCCACTTATGGTCCTATAGCTTAGGGAAATTAAAATCAAAAAGACACAGCCACCCCAAAGTTTGGGACGCCTCTGTTTACAAGAACCTCGTTTACCGTACAAGTTCAATATCACAGAAAGTGAAAAATGGATAAAGAACTTGTGGTACTTACGTACAATGCAGTATCACTCAGCAATGAAATCTATGTCATCAGGCCCGTAGCAGCATAATGAGTGGATTCAGGTACGATGATTCTAACTGAAATAAGTCACACAGAAAAAGAAACATCATAAGATATCACTAATACACGGAATGTAAACTTGGCTACACAGGAACTGAATTCCAAAACAGAACAGGGTCTCAAATTTAGAAAACCATCTTATGCTTGCTTAAGGGGAAAGGTGAGTTGGGGTGCTGCATAAAACCAGAGATTGAAATGAGCACAGATAAAGTTCCTTAAGCCAAATATGGAATAGACAAGAGCTACTCCTTGCTCAACGAAATGGACTCAACACCCCATATTAAACGCCTAAGAATGTACCTGACTAGTAAGTATCTTAAAACCTATGGATTGCTATGTCTCCAAAAGAGAATCAAGCGTGTGTACAGGGGCATAAACGCAGCAGTGATAGGATTGGAGAGGTTCGGTGAGCAAATGAAGACCCTTTGAAGTCATATTGCATGGTACCCATTCCACGGGTTTTAACTACCCATGTTTATGTTATTCTTCCTTCAGCTAAAACATGCATGTGGAACCCAGAGTATGATCAACCGTGTGAACGGGAGATGTGTTCAAATATGTCTCAGTTTTCCTCCCCTGGTACTCGGATGCAACATTCCAGACGCTTCACTAACACTCTCCCCACTTGGAGAGTCAGCGCCTTTAATCTCCTGTTTGGCCCAGTTTGCAATTTCTGCGGAAGATGAACAGGAATAGGGAGAACCAATGAGAGACTAGCTGGAGGTGTCTGGACGGGCAAATTTAACTCTCATTTCCCAACAGGAAGAGGAAACAACCAAAGGCTCAGCGAGCCATGCCGGAACCAGTTTAGGGCCTGAAGCCATCCTGCGGTGTTGCGGCCAGGTCACAAGAAAGCGAGTTGAAGAAAGGAGCTCGGGGCACTGTAATTCACAAACCTGCAGAGTTATAAATGACAGCTATCGTCCAAAAATATACTGAAGTAAGGCTGCCAAGAGGACGTGAAAGCGGGGCAGAATTGCAGGAAACCGATTTCAGGAGGTAGACTGGAATTGCATTGAAAGCATAGGAAAAGAGGCAGAACGTCCACAATGATGCACTTGGCCAAAAAGGGCGTATGCGTTTTTTCCTGAATATATTCAGGAAAAAACGCATACGCCCTTTTTGGCCAACCAAGCAAGCTTGCAAAGGAAATCTGCACTACAATGAAGTCTCACTTCCCCCCGGTCAAAAGGGCCATCTGAAAAAAGCGTAAAATCCAGAAAGGCAGGACAGGCCATGGAGAACTGGGAGCCTTGTTATGCTGATGGGCGGGATGTAAATTGCCAACAGAAACTCGGGAGAAGTGTATGGTGTTTCCTGAAACATCTAAAAAACAAAGCAACAGAGCCTAGGGCACTTCCACTTATGGTCCTATTGCTTAGGGAAATTAAAATCAAAAAGACACAGCCACCCCAAAGTTTGGGACGCCTCTGTTTACAAGAACCTTGTTTACCGTAGAAGTTCAACATCGCAGAAAGTGAAAAATGGATAAAGAAGTTGTGGTAGTTACTTACAAAGCAATATCACTCAGCAATGAAATCTATGTCATCAGGCCCTTAGCAGCACAATGAGTGGATTCAGGTATGATGATACTAACTGAAATAAGTCACACAGAAAAAGAAACAACATAAGATATCAGTAATACAAGGAATGTAAACTTGGCTACACAGGAACTGAATTACAGAACAGAACAGGGTCTCATATTTAGAAAACCAACTTATGCTTGCTTAAGGGGAAAGGTGAGTTGGGGTGCTGCATAAAACCAGAGATTGAAATGAGCACAGATAAAGTTCCTTAAGACAAATATGGAATACAAAAGAGCTACTCCTTGCTCAACGAAATGGACTCAACACCCCATATTAAACGCCTAAGAATGTACCTGACTAGTAAGTATCTTAAAACCTATGGATTGCTATGTCTCCGAAAGAGAATCAAGCATGTGTACAGGGGCATAAACGCAGCAGTGATAAGATTGGAGAGGTTCACTGAGCAAATGAAGACCCTTTGAAGTCATATTGCATGGTACCCATTCCACGGGTTTCAACTACCCATGTTTAAGGTATTCTTCCTTCAGCTAAAACATGCATGTGGAACCTAGAGTATGATCAACCATGTGATCGGGAAACGTGTTCAAATATGTCTCAGTTTTCGTACCCTGGTACTCAGGGGCAACATTCCAGACGCTTTACTAACACTCTCCCGACTTGGAGAGTCAGTCCCTTTAACCTCCCGTTTGGCCCAGTTTGCAATTTCTGCGGAAGATGAACAGGAATAGGGAGAACCAATGAGAGACTAGCTGGAGGTGTCTGGACGGGCGAATTTAACTCTCATTTCCCACCAGGAATAGGAATTAACCAAAGGCTCAGCGTGCCGTGCCCGAACCAGATTAGGGCCTGAAGCCATCCTGCGGTGTTGCGGCCAGGTCACAAGAAAGCGAGTTGAAGAAAGGAGCTCAGGGGCACTGTAATTCACAAACGTGCAGAGTTATAAATGACAGCTATCGTCCAAAAATATACTGAAGTAAGGCTGCCAAGAGGACTTGAAAGCGGGGCAGAATTGCAGGAAACCGATTTCAGGAGGTAGACTGGAATTGCATTGAAAGCATAGGAAAAGAGGCAGAACGTCCACAATGATGCACTTGGCCAAAAAGGGCGTATGCGTTTTATCCTGAATATATTCAGGAAAAAACGCATACGCCCTTTTTGGCCAACCAAGCAAACTTGCAAAGGAAATCTGCACTACAATGAAGTCTCACTTCCCCCTGGTCAAAAGGGCCATCTGAAAAAAGTGTAAAATCCAGAAAGGCAGGACAGGCCATGGAGAACTGGGAGCCTTGTTATGCTGATGGGCGGGATGTAAATTGCCAACAGACACTCGGGAGAAGTGTATGGTGTTTCCAGAAACATCTAAAAAACAAAGCAACAGAGCCTAGGGCACTTCCACTTATGGTCCTATAGCTTAGGGAAATTAAAATCAAAAAGACACAGCCACCCCAAAGTTTGGGACGCCTCTGTTTACAAAAACCTCGTTTACTGTACAAGTTCAATATCACAGAAAGTGAAAAATGGATAAAGAACTTGTGGTACTTACGTACAATGCAGTATCACTCAGCAATGAAATCTATGTCATCAGGCCCGTAGCAGCATAATGAGTGGATTCAGGTACGATGATTCTAACTGAAATAAGTCACACAGAAAAAGAAACATCATAAAATATCACTAATACACGGAATGTAAACTTGGCTACACAGGAACTGAATTACAGAACAGAACAGGGTCTCAAATTTAGAAAACCAACTTATGCTTGCTTAAGGGGAAAGGTGAGTTGGGGTGCTGCATAAAACCAGAGATTGAAATGAGCACAGATAAAGTTCCTTAAGCCAAATAAGGAATAGACAAGAGCTACTCCTTGCTCAACGAAATGGACTCAATACCCCATATTAAACGCCTAAGAATGTACCTGACTCTTAAGTATCTTAAAACCTATGGATTGCTATGTCTCCAAAAGAGAATCAAGAGTGTGTACAGGGGCATAAACGCAGCAGTGATAGGATTGGAGAAGTTCGATGAGCAAATGAAGACCCTTTGAAGTCATATTGCATGGTACCCTTTTCACGGGTCTCAACTCTCCAGGTTTAAGGTATTCTTCCTTCAGCTAAAACATGCATGTGGAACCCAGAGTATGATCAACCGTGTGAACGGTAGACGTGTTCAAATATGTCTCAGTTTTCGTACCCTGGTACTCGGGTGCAACACTCCAGACGCTTTACTAACACTCTCCCCACTTGGAGAGTCAGCGCCTTTAACCTCCTGTTTGGCCCAGTTTGCAATTTCTGCGGAAGATGAACAGGAATAGGGAGAACCAATGAGAGACTAGCTGGAGGTGTCTGGACGGGCAAATTTAACTCTCATTTCCCACCAGGAAGAGGAATTAACCAAAGGCTCAGCGTGCCGTGCCGGAACCAGATTAGGGCCTGAAACCATCCTGCGGTGTTGCGGCCAGGTCACAAAAAAGCGAGTTGAAGAAAGGAGCTCAGGGGCACTGTAATTCACAAACCTGCAGAGTTATAAATGACAGCTATCGTCCAAAAATATACTGAAGTAAGGCTGCCAAGAGGACTTGAAAGCGGGGCAGAATTG
This sequence comes from Grampus griseus, assembly GCF_964374135.1. NCBI lineage: Eukaryota > Metazoa > Chordata > Mammalia > Artiodactyla > Delphinidae > Grampus > Grampus griseus. The sequence continues at coordinate 47,986 of NW_028132999.1, read as the reverse complement.
CAGGAAACCGATTTCAGGAGGTAGACTGGAATTGCATTGAAAGCATAGGAAAAGAGGCAGAACGTCCACAATGATGCACTTGGCCAAAAAGGGCGTATGCGTTTTTTTCCTGAATATATTCAGGAAAAAAACGCATAAGCCCTTTTTGGCCAACCAAGCAAGCTTGCAAAGGAAATCTGCACTACAATGAAGTCTCACTTCCCCCCGGTCAAAAGGGCCATGTGAAAAAAGTGTAAAATCCAGAAAGGCAGGACAGGCCATGGAGAGCTGGGAGCCTTGTTATGCTGATGGGCGGGATGTAAATTGCCAACAGACACTCGGGAGAAGTGTATGGTGTTTCCTGAAACATCTAAAAAACAAAGCAACAGAGCCTAGGGCACTTCCACTTATGGTCCTATAGCTTAGGGAAATTAAAATCAAAAAGACACAGCCATCCCGAAGTTTGGAACGGCTCTGTTTACAAGAACCTCGTTTACAGTACAAGTTCAACATCGCAGAAAGTGAAAAATGGATAAAGAAGTTGTGGTATTTACTTACAAAGCAATATCATTCAGCACTGAAATCTATGTCATCAGGCCCTTAACAGCACAATGAGTGGATTCAGGTATGATGATTCTAACTGAAATAAGTCACACAGAAAAAGAAACATCATAAGATATCACTAATACACGGAATGTAAACTTGGCTACACAGTAACTGAATTACAGAACAGAACAGGGTCTCAAATTTAGAAAACCAACTTATGCTTGCTTAAGGGGAAAGGTGAGTTGGGGTGCTGCATAAAACCAGAGATTGAAATGAGCACAGATAAAGTTCCTTAAGCCAAATATGGAATAGACAAGAGCTACTCCTTGCTCAACGAAATGGACTCAACACCCCATATTAAACGCCTAAGAATGTACCTGACTAGTAAGTATCTTAAAACCTATGGATTGCTATGTCTCCAAAAGAGAATCAAGCGTGTGTACAGGGGCATAAACGCAGCTGTGATAGGATTGGAGAGGTTCGGTGAGCAAATGAAGACCCTTTGAAGTCATATTGCATGGTACCCATTCCACGGGTTTTAACTACCCAGGTTTAAGTTATTCTTCCTTCAGCTAAAACATGCATGTGGAACCCAGAGTATGATCAACCGTGTGAACGGGAGACGTGTTCAAATATGTCTCAGTTTCCCTCCCCTGGTACTCGGGTGCAACATTCAAGACGCTTCACTAACACTCTCCCCACTTGGAGAGTCAGCGCCTTTAATCTCCTGTTTGGCCCAGTTTGCAATTTCTGCGGAAGATGAACAGGAATAGGGAGAACGAATGAGAGACTAGCTGGAGGTGTCTGGACGGGCAAATTTAACTCTCATTTCCCACCAGGAATAGGAATTAACCAAAGGCTCAGCGTGCCGTGCCCGAACCAGATTAGGGCCTGAAGCCATCCTGCGGTGTTGCGGCCAGGTCACAAGAAAGCGAGTTGAAGAAAGGAACTCAGGGGCACTGTAATTCACAAACCTGCAGAGTTATAAATGACAGCTATCGTCCAAAAATATACTGAAGTAAGGCTGCCAAGAGGACTTGAAAGCGGGACAGAATTGCAGGAAACCGATTTCAGGAGGTAGACTGGAATTGCATTGAAAGCATAGGAAAAGAGGCAGAACGTCCACAATGATGCACTTGGCCAAAAAGGGCGTATGCGTTTTTTCCTGAATATATTCAGGAAAAAACGCATACGCCCTTTTTGGACAACCAAGCAAGCTTGCAAAGGAAATCTGCACTACAATGAAGTCTCACTTCCCCCCGGTCAAAACGGCCATCTGCAAAAAGTGTAAAATCCAGAAAGGCAGGACAGGCCATGGAGAACTGGGAGCCTTGTTATGCTGATGGGCGGGATGTAAATTGCCAACAGACACTCGGGAGAAGTGTATGGTGTTTCCTGAAACATCTAAAAAACAAAGCAACAGAGCCTAGGGCACTTCCACTTATGGTCCTATAGCTTAGGGAAATTAAAATCAAAAAGACACAGCCACCCCAAAGTTTGGGACGCCTCTGTTTACAAGAACCTCGTTTACCATACAAGTTCAATATCACAGAAAGTGAAAAATGGATAAAGAACTTGTGGTACTTACGTACAATGCAGTATCACTCAGCAATGAAATCTATGTCATCAGGCCCATAGCAGCATAATGAGTGGATTCAGGTACGATGATTCTAACTGAAATAAGTCACACAGAAAAAGAAACATCATAAGATATCACTAATACACGGAATGTAAACTGGACTACACAGGAACTGAATTACAGAACAGAACAGGGTCTCAAATTTAGAAAACCAACTTGCTTAAGGGTAAAGGTGAGTTGGGGTGCTGCATAAAACCAGAGATGGAAATGAGCACAGATAAAGTTCCTTAAGCCAAATATGGAATAGACAAGAGCTACTCCTTGCCAAACGAAATGGACTCAACACCGCATATTAAACGCCTAAGAATGTACCTGACTAGTAAGTATCTTAAAACCTATGCATTGCTATGCCTCCGAAAGAGAATCAAGCATGTGTACAGGGGCATAAACGCAGCAGTGATAGGATTGGAGAAGTTCGGTGAGCAAATGAAGAACCTTTGAAGTCATATTGCATGGTACCCATTCCACGCGTTTCAACTACCCAGGTTTAAGGTATTCTTCCTTCAGCTAAAACATGCATGTGGAACATAGAGTATGATCAACCATGTGATCGGGAGACGTGTTCAAATATGTCTCAGTTTCCCTCCCCTGGTACTCGGGTGCAACATTCCAGACGCTTTACTAACACTCTCCCAACATGGAGAGTCAGTCCCTTTAACCTCCTGTTTGGCCCAGTTTGCAATTTCTGCGGAAGATGAACAGGAATAGCGAGAACCAATGAGAGACTAGCTGGAGGTGTCTGGACGGGCAAATTTAACTCTCATTTCCCACCAGGAAGAGGAATTAACCAAAGGCTCAGCGTGCCGTGCCAGAACCAGATTATTGCCTGAAGCCATCCTGCGGTGTTGCGGCCAGGTCACAAGAAAGCGAGTTGAAGAAAGGAGCTCAGGGACACTGTAATTCACAAACCTGCAGAGTTATAAATGACAGCTATCGTCCAAAAATATACTGAAGTAAGGCTGCCAAGAGGACTTGAAAGCGGGGCAGAATTGCAGGAAACCGATTTCAGGAGGTAGACAGGAATTGCATTGAAAGCATAGGAAAAGAGGCAGAACGTCCACAATGATGCACTTGGCCAAAAAGGGCATATGCGTTTTTTCCTGAATATATTCAGGAAAAAACGCATATGCCCTTTTTGGCCAACCAAGCAAGCTTGCAAAGGAAATCTGCACTACAATGAAGTCTCACTTCCCCCCGGTCAAAAGGGCCATCTGAAAAAAGTGTAAAATCCAGAAAGGCAGGACAGGCCATGGAGAACTGGGAGCCTTGTTATGCTGATGGGCGGGATGTAAATTGCCAACAGACACTCGGGAGAAGTGTATGGTGTTTCCTGAAACATCTAAAAAACAAAGCAACAGAGCCTAGGGCACTTCCACTTATGGTCCTATAGCTTAGGGAAATTAAAATCAAAAAGACACAGCCACCCCAAAGTTTGGGACGCCTCTGTTTACAAGAACCTCGTTTACCATACAAGTTCAATATCACAGAAAGTGAAAAATGGATAAAGAACTTGTGGTACTTACGTACAATGCAGTATCACTCAGCAATGAAATCTATGTCATCAGGCCCGTAGCAGCATAATGAGTGGATTCAGGTACGATGATTCTAACTGAAATAAGTCACACAGAAAAAGAAACATCATAAGATATCACTAATACACGGAATGTGAACTGGACTACACAGGAACTGAATTACAGAACAGAACAGGGTCTCAAATTTAGAAAACCAACTAGCTTAAGGGTAAAGGTGAGTTGGGGTGCTGCATAAAACCAGAGATGGAAATGAGCACAGATAAACTTCCTTAAGCCAAATATGGAATAGACAAGAGCTACTCCTTGCCAAACGAAATGGACTCAACACCGCATATTAAACGCCTAAGAATGTACCTGACTAGTAAGTATCTTAAAACCTATGCATTGCTATGCCTCCGAAAGAGAATCAAGCATGTGTACAGGGGCATAAACGCAGCAGTGATAGGATTGGAGAAGTTCGGTGAGCAAATGAAGAACCTTTGAAGTCATATTGCATGGTACCCATTCCACGCGTTTCAACTACCCAGGTTTAAGGTATTCTTCCTTCAGCTAAAACATGCATGTGGAACATAGAGTATGATCAACCATGTGATCGGGAGACGTGTTCAAATATGTCTCAGTTTCCCTCCCCTGGTACTCGGGTGCAACATTCCAGACGCTTCACTAACACTCTCCCCACTTGGAGAGTCAGCGCCTTTAATCTCCTGTTTGGCCCAGTTTGCAATTTCTGCGGAAGATGAACAGGAATAGGGAGAACCAATGAGAGACTAGCTGGAGGTGTCTGGACGGGCAAATTTAACTCTCATTTCCCACCAGGAAGAGGAAACAACCAAAGGCTCAGCGTGCCATGCCGGAACCAGTTTAGGGCCTGAAGCCATCCTGCGGTGTTGCGGCCAGGTCACAAGAAAGCGAGTTGAAGAAAGGAGCTCGGGGCACTGTAATTCACAAACCTGCAGAGTTATAAATGACAGCTATCGTCCAAAAGTATACTGAAGTAAGGCTGCCAAGAGGACTTGAAAGCGGGGCAGAATTGCAGGAAACCGATTTCAGGAGGTAGACTGGAATTGCATTGAAAGCATAGGAAAAGAGGCAGAACGTCCACAATGATGCACTTGGCCAAAAAGGGCGTATGCGTTTTTTCCTGAATATATTCAGGAAAAAACGCATACGCCCTTTTTGGCCAACCAAGCAAACTTGCAAAGGAAATCTGCACTACAATGAAGTCTCACTTCCCCCCGGTCAAAAGGGCCATCTGAAAAAAGTGTAAAATCCAGAAAGGCAGGACAGGCCATGGAGAACTGGGAGCCTTGTTATGCTGATGGGCGGGATGTAAATTGCCAACAGACACTCGGGAGAAGTGTATGGTGTTTCCTGAAACATCTAAAAAACAAAGCAACAGAGCCTAGGGCACTTCCACTTATGGTCCTATAGCTTAGGGAAATTAAAATCAAAAAGACACAGCCACCCCAAAGTTTGGGACGCCTCTGTTTACAAGAACCTCGTTTACTGTACAAGTTCAATATCACAGAAAGTGAAAAATGGATAAAGAACTTGTGGTACTTACGTACAATGCAGTATCACTCAGCAATGAAATCTATGTCATCAGGCCCGTAGCAGCATAATGAGTGGATTCAGGTACGATGATTCTAACTGAAATAAGTCACACAGAAAAAGAAACATCATAAGATATCACTAATACACGGAATGTAAACTTGGCTACACAGGAACTGAATTCCAAAACAGAACAGCGTCTCAAATTTAGAAAACCAACTTATGCTTGCTTAAGGGGAAAGGTGAGTTGGGGTGCTGCATAAAACCAGAGATTGAAATGAGCACAGATAAAGTTCCTTAAGCCAAATATGGAATAGACAAGAGCTACTACTTGCTCAACGAAATGGACTCAACACCGCATATTAAACGCCTAAGAATGTACCTGACTAGTAAGTATCTTAAAACCTATGGATTGCTATGTCTCCGAAAGAGAATCAAGCATGTGTACAGGGGCATAAACGCAGCAGTGATAGGATTGGAGAGGTTCGGTGGGCAAATGAAGACCCTTTGAAGTCATATTGCATGGTACCCATTCCACGGGTCTCAACTCTCCAGGTTTAAGGTATTCTTCCTTCAGCTAAAACATGCATGTGGAACCTAGAGTATGAGCAACCATGTGATCGGGAGATGTGTTCAAATATGTCTCAGTTTTGGTACCCTGGTACTCGGGTGCAACATTCCAGATGCTTTACTAACACTCTCCCGACTTCGAGAGTCAGTCCCTTTAACCTCCTGTTTGGCCCAGTTTGCAATTTCTGCGGAAGATGAACAGGAATAGCGAGAACCAATGAGCGACTAGCTGGAGGTGTCTGGACCGGTAAATTTAACTCTCATTTCCCACCAGGAAGAGGAATTAACCAAAGGCTCAGCGTGCCGTGCCGGAACCAGATTAGGGCCTGAAGCCATCTTGCGGTGTTGCGGCCAGGTCACAAGAAAGCGAGTTGAAGAAAGGAGCTCAGGGGCACTGTAATTCACAAACCTGCAGAGTTATAAATGACAGCTATCGTCCAAAAATATACTGAAGGAAGGCTGCCAAGAGGACTTGAAAGCGGGGCAGAATTGCAGGAAACCGATTTCAGGAGGTAGACTGGAATTGCATTGAAAGCATAGGAAAAGAGGCAGAACGTCCACAATGATGCACTTGGCCATAAAGGGCATATGCGTTTTTTCCTGAATATATTCAGGAAAAAACGCATACGCCCTTTTTGGCCAACCAAGCAACCTTGCAAAGGAAATCTGCACTACAATGAAGTCTCACTTCCCCCCAGTCAAAAGGGCTATCTGAAAAAAGTGTAAAATCCAGAAAGGCAGGAAAGGCCATGGAGAACTGGGAGCCTTGTTATGTTGATGGGCGGGATGTAAATTGCCAACAGACACTCGGGAGAAGTGTATGGTGTTTCCTGAAACATCTAAAAACAAACCAACAGAGCCTAGGGCACTTCCACTTATGGTCCTATAGATTAGGGAAATTAAAATCAAAAAGACACAGCCACCCCAAAGTTTGGGACGCCTCTGTTTACAAGAACCTCGTTTACCGTACAAGTTCAATATCACAGAAAGTGAAAAATGGATAAAGAACTTGTGGTACTTACGTACAATGCAGTATCACTCAGCAATGAAATCTATGTCATCAGGCCCGTAGCAGCATAATGAGTGGATTCAGTTACGATGATTCTAACTGAAATAAGTCACACAGGAAAAGAAACATCATAAGATATCAGTAATACACGGAATGTAAACTTGGCTACACAGGAACTTAATTCCAAAACAGAACAGGGTCTCAAATTTAGAAAACCAACTTATGCTTGCTTAAGGGGAAAGGTGAGTTGGGGTGCTGCATAAAACCAGAGATTGAAATGAGCACAGATAAAGTTCCTTAAGCCAAATATGGAATAGACAAGAGCTACTCCTTGCTCAACGAAATGGACTCAACACCGCATATTAAACGCCTAACAATGTACCTGACTAGTAAGTATCTTAAAACCTATGCATTGCTATGTCTCCATAAGAGAATCAAGCGTGTGTACAGGGGCATAAACGCAGCAGTGATAGGATTGGAGAGGTTCGGTGAGCAAATGAAGACCCTTTGAAGTCATATTGCATGGTACCCATTCCACGGGTTTCAACTACTCAGGTTTAAGGTATTCTTCCTTCAGCTAAAACATGCATGTGGAACCTAGAGTATGATCAACCATGTGATCGGGATACGTGTTCAAATATGTCTCAGTTTTGGTACCCTGGTACTCGGGTGCAACATTCCAGACGCTTTACTAACACTCTCCCCACTTGGAGAGTCAGCGCCTTTAACCTCCTGTTTGGCCCAGTTTGCAATTTCTGCGGAAGATGAACAGGAATAGGGAGAACCAATGAGAGACTAGCTGGAGGTGTCTGGACGGGCAAATTTAACTCTCATTTCCCACCAGGAAGAGGAAACAACCAAAGGCTCAGCGTGCCATGCCGGAACCAGTTTAGGGCCTGAAGCCATCCTGCGGTGTTGCGGCCAGGTCACAAGAAAGCGAGTTGAAGAAAGGAGCTCGGGGCACTGTAATTCACAAACCTGCAGAGTTATAAATGACAGCTATCGTCCAAAAGTATACTGAAGTAAGGCTGCCAAGAGGACTTGAAAGCGGGGCAGAATTGCAGGAAACCGATTCCAGGAGGTAGACTGGAATTGCATTGAAAGAATAGGAAAAGAGGCAGAACGTCCACAATAATGCACTTGGCCAAAAAGGGCGTATGCGTTTTTTCCTGAATATATTCAGGAAAAAACGCATACGCACTTTTTGGCCAACCAAGCAAGCTTGCAAAGGAAATCTGCACTACAATGAAGTCTCACTTCCCCCCGGTCAAAAGGGCCATCTGAAAAAAGCGTAAAATCCAGAAAGGCAGGACAGGCCATGGAGAACTGGGAGCCTTGTTATGCTGATGGGTGGGATGTAAATTGCCAACAGAAACTCGGGAGAAGTGTATGGTGTTTCCTGAAACATCTAAAAAACAAAGCAACAGAGCCTAGGGCACTTCCACTTATGGTCCTATAGCTTAGGGAAATTAAAATCAAAAAGACACAGCCACCCCAAAGTTTGGGACGCCTCTGTTTACAAGAACCTTGTTTACAGTAGAAGTTCAACATCGCAGAAAGTGAAAAATGGATAAAGAAGTTGTGGTATTTACTTACAAAGCAATATCACTCAGCAATGAAATCTATGTCATCAGGCCCTTAGCAGCACATTGAGTGGATTCAGGTATGATGATTCTAACTGAAATAAGTCACAGAGAAAAAGAAACATCATAAGATATCAGTAATACACGGAATGTAAACTTGGCTACACAGGAACTGAATTACAGAACAGAACAGGGTCTCAAATTTAGAAAACCAACTTATGCTTGCTTAAGGGTAAAGGTGAGTTGGGGTGCTGCATAAAACCAGAGATTGAAAGGAGCACAGATAAAGTTCCTTAAGCCAAATATGGAATAGACAAGAGCTACTCCTTGCTCAACGAAATGGACTCAACACCCCATATTCAACGCCTAAGAATGTACCTGACTAGTAAGTATCTTAAAACCTATGGATTGCTATGTCTCCGAAAGAGAATCAAGCATGTGTACAGGGGCATAAACGCAGCAGTGATAGGATTGGAGAGGTTTGGTGGGCAAATGAAGACCCTTTGAAGTCATATTGCATGGTACCCATTCCACGGGTCTCAACTCTCCAGGTTTAATGTATTCTTCCTTCAGCTAAAACATGCATGTGGAACCTAGAGTATGATCAACCATGTGATCGGGAGACGTGTTCAAATATGTCTCAGTTTTGGTACCCTGGTACTCGGGTGCAACATTCCAGATGCTTTACTAACACTCTCCCGACTTCGAGAGTCAGTCCCTTTAACCTCCTGTTTGGCCCAGTTTGCAATTTCTGCGGAAGATGAACAGGAATAGCGAGAACCAATGAGAGACTAGCTGGAGGTGTCTGGACCGGTAAATTTAACTCTCATTTCCCACCAGGAAGAGGAATTAACCAAAGGCTCAGCGTGCCGTGCCGGAACCAGATTAGGGCCTGAAGCCATCTTGCGGTGTTGCGGCCAGGTCACAAGAAAGCGAGTTGAAGAAAGGAGCTCAGGGGCACTGTAATTCACAAACCTGCAGAGTTATAAATGACAGCTATCGTCCAAAAATATACTGAAGGAAGGCTGCCAAGAGGACTTGAAAGCGGGGCAGAATTGCAGGAAACGGATTTCAGGAGGTAGACTGGAATTGCATTGAAAGCATAGGAAAAGAGGCAGAACGTCCACAATGATGCACTTGGCCATAAAGGGCGTATGCGTTTTTTCCTGAATATATTCAGGAAAAAACGCATACGCACTTTTTGGCCAACCAAGCAACCTTGCAAAGGAAATCTGCACTACAATGAAGTCTCACTTCCCCCCAGTCAAAAGGGCTATCTGAAAAAAGTGTAAAATCCAGAAAGGCAGGACAGGCCATGGAGAACTGGGAGCCTTGTTATGTTGATGGGCGGGATGTAAATTGCCAACAGACACTCGGGAGAAGTGTATGGTGTTTCCTGAAACATCTAAAAACAAAGCAACAGAGCCTAGGGCACTTCCACTTATGGTCCTATAGATTAGGGAAATTAAAATCAAAAAGACACAGCCACCCCAAAGTTTGGGACGCCTCTGTTTACAAGAACCTCGTTTACCGTACAAGTTCAATATCACAGAAAGTGAAAAATGGATAAAGAACTTGTGGTACTTACGTACAATGCAGTATCACTCAGCAATGAAATCTATGTTATCAGGCCCGTAGCAGCATAATGAGTGGATTCAGTTACGATGATTCTAACTGAAATAAGTCACACAGGAAAAGAAACATCATAAGATATCAGTAATACACGGAATGTAAACTTGGCTACACAGGAACTGAATTCCAAAACAGAACAGGGTCTCAAATTTAGAAAACCAACTTATGCTTGCTTAAGGGGAAAGGTGAGTTGGGGTGCTGCTTAAAAACAGAGATTGAAATGAGCACAGATAAATTTCCTTAAGCCAAATATGGAATAGACAAGAGCTACTCCTTGCTCAACGAAATGGACTCAACACCGCATATTAAACGCCTAAGAATGTACCTGACTAGTAAGTATCTTAAAACCTATGCATTGCTATGTCTCCATAAGAGAATCAAGCGTGTGTACAGGGGCATAAACGCAGCAGTGATAGGATTGGAGAGGTTCGGTGAGCAAATGAAGACCCTTTGAAGTCATATTGCATGGTACCCATTCCACGGGTCTCAACTCTCCAGGTTTAAGGTATTCTTCCTTCAGCTAAAACATGCATGTGGAACCTAGAGTATGATCAACCATGTGATCGGGAGACGTGTTCAAATATGTCTCAGTTTTCGTACCCTGGTACTCGGGTGCAACATTCCAGACGCTTTACTAACACTCTCCCGACTTGGAGAGTCAGTCCCTTTAACCTCCTGTTTGGCCCAGTTTGCAATTTCTGCGGAAGATGAACAGGAATAGCGAGAACCAATGAGAGACTAGCTGGAGGTGTCTGGACGGGCAAATTTAACTCTCATTTCCCACCAGGAAGAGGAATTAACCAAAGGCTCAGCGTGCCGTGCCGGAACCAGATTAGGGCATGGAGCCATCCTGCGGTGTTGCGGCCAGCTCAAAAGAAAGCGAGTTGAAGAAAGGAGCTCAGGGGCACTGTAATTCACAAACCTGCAGAGTTATAAATGACAGCTATCGTCCAAAAATATACTGAAGTAAGGCTGCCAAGAGGACTTGAAAGCGGGGCAGAATTGCAGGAAACCGATTTCAGGAGGTAGACTGGAATTGCATTGAAAGCATAGGAAAAGAGGCAGAACGTCCACAATGATGCACTTGGCCAAAAAGAGCGTATGCGTTTTTTCCTGAATATATTCAGGAAAAAACGCATACGCCCTTTTTGGCCAACCAAGCAAGCTTGCAAAGGAAATCTGCACTACAATGAAGTCTCACTTCCCCCCGGTCAAAAGGGCCATCTGAAAAAAGTGTAAAATCAAGAAAGGCAGGACAGGCCATGGAGAACTGGGAGCCTTGTTATGCTGATGGGCGGGATGTAAATTGCCAACAGACACTCGGGAGAAGTGTATGGTGTTTCCTGAAACATCTAAGAAACAAAGCAACAGAGCCTAGGGCACTTCCACTTATGGTCCTATAGCTTAGGGAAATTAAAATCAAAAAGACACAGCCACCCCAAAGTTTGGAACGGCTCTGTTTACAAGAACCTCGTTTACAGTACAAGTTCAACATCGCAGAAATTGAAAAATGGATAAAGAAGTTGTGGTATATACTTACAAAGCAATATCACTCATCACTGACATCTATGTCATCAGGCCTTTAGCAGCACAATGAGTGGATTCAGGTACGATGATTCTAACTGAAATAAGTCACACAGAAAAAGAAACATCATAAGATATCAGTAATACACGGAATGTAAACTTGGCTACACAGGAACTGAATTCCAAAACAGAACAGGGTCTCAAATTTAGAAAACCAACTTATGCTTGCTTAAGGGGAAAGGTGAGTTGGGGTGCTGCATAAAAACAGAGATTGAAATGAACACAGATAAAGCTCCTTAAGCCAAATATGGAATAGACAAGAGCTACTCCTTGCTCAGCGAAATGGACTCAACACCGCATATTAAACGCCTAAGAATGTACCTGACTAGTAAGTATCTTAAAACCTATGGATTGCTATGTCTCCGAAAGAGAACCAAGCATGTGTACAGGGGCATAAATGCAGCAGTGATAGGATTGGAGAGGTTCGGTGAGCAAATGAAGACCCTTTGAAGTCATATTGCATGGTACCCATTCCACGGGTTTCAACTACCCAGGTTTAAGGTATTCTTCCTTCAGCTAAAACATGCATGTGGAACCTAGAGTATGATCAACCATGTGATCGGGATACGTGTTCAAATATGTCTCAGTTTTGGTACCCTGGTACTCGGGTGCAACATTCCAGACGCTTTACTAACACTCTCCCCACTTGGAGAGTCAGCCCCTTTAACCTCCTGTTTGGCCCAGTTTTCAAATTCTGCAGAAGATGAACAGGAATAGGGAGAACCAATGAGAGACTAGCTGGAGGTGTCTGGACGGGCAAATTTAACTCTCATTTCCCACCAGGAAGAGGAATTAACCAAAGGCTCAGCGTGCCTTGCCGGAACCAGATTAGGGCCTGAAGCCATCCTGCGGTGTTGCGGCCAGCTCACACGAAAGCGAGTTGAAGAAAGGAGCTCAGGGGCACTGTAATGCACAAACCTGCAGAGTTATAAATGACAGCTATCGTCCAAAAATATACTGAAGTAAGGCTGTCAAGAGGACTTGAAAGCGGGGCAGAATTGCAGGAAACCGATTTCAGGAGGTAGACTGGAATTGCATTGAAAGCATAGGAAAAGAGGCAGAACGTCCACAATGATGCACTTGGCCAAAAAGGGCGTATGCGTTTTTTCCTGAATATATTCAGGAAAAAACGCATACGCCCTTTTTGGCCAACCAAGCAAGCTTGCAAAGGAAATCTGCACTACAATGAAGTCTCACTTCCCCCCGGTCAAAAGGGCCATCTGAAAAAAGTGTAAAATCCAGAAAGGCAGGACAGGCCATGGAGAACTGGGAGCCTTGTTATGTTGATGGGCGGGATGTAAATTGCCAACAGACACTCGGGAGAAGTGTATGGTGTTTCCTGAAACATCTAAAAAACAAAGCAACAGAGCCTAGGGCACTTCCACTTATGGTCCTATAGCTTAGGGAAATTAAAATCAAAAAGACACAGCCACCCCAAAGTTTGGAACGGCTCTGTTTACAAGAACCTCGTTTACAGTACAAGTTCAACATCGCAGAAATTGAAAAATGGATAAAGAAGTTGTGGTATATACTTACAAAGCAATATCACTCATCACTGAAATCTATGTCATCAGGACCTTAGCAGCATAATGAGTGGATTCAGATATGATGATTCTAACTGAAATAAGTCACAGAGAAAAAGAAACATCATAAGATATCAGTAATACACGGAATGTAAACTTGGCTACACAGGAACTGAATTACAGAACAGAACAGGGTCTCAAATTTAGAAAACCAACTTATGCTTGCTTAAGGGTAAAGGTGAGTTGGGGTGCTGCATAAAACCAGAGATTGAAAGGAGCACAGAAAAAGTTCCTTAAGCCAAATATGGAATAGACAAGAGCTACTCCTTGCTCAACGAAATGGACTCAACACCCCATATTCAACGCCTAAGAATGTACCTGACAAGTAAGTATCTTAAAACCTATGGATTGCTATGTCTCCGAAAGAGAATCAAGCATGTGTACAGGGGCATAAACGCAGCAGTGATAGGATTGGAGAGGTTCGGTGGGCAAATGAAGACCCTTTGAAGTCATATTGCATGGTACCCATTCCACGGGTCTCAACTCTCCAGGTTTAAGGTATTCTTCCTTCAGCTAAAACATGCATGTGGAACCTAGAGTATGATCAACCATGTGATCGGGAGACGTGTTCAAATATGTCTCAGTTTTGGTACCCTGGTACTCGGGTGCAACATTCCAGATGCTTTACTAACACTCTCCCGACTTGGAGAGTCAGTCCCTTTAACCTCCTGTTTGGCCCAGTTTGCAATTTCTGCGGAAGATGAACAGGAATAGCGAGAACCAATGAGAGACTAGCTGGAGGTGTCTGGACGGGCAAATTTAACTCTCATTTCCCACCAGGAAGAGGAATTAACCAAAGGCTCAGCGTGCCGTGCCGGAACCAGATTAGGGCCTGAAGCCATCTTGCGGTGTTGCGGCCAGGTCACAAGAAAGCGAGTTGAAGAAAGGAGCTCAGGGGCACTGTAATTGACAAACCTGCAGAGTTATAAATGACAGCTATCGTCCAAAAATATACTGAAGGAAGGCTGCCAAGAGGACTTGAAAGCGGGGCAGAATTGCAGGAAACCGATTTCAGAAGGTAGACTGGAATTGCATTGAAAGCATAGGAAAAGAGGCAGAACGTCCACAATGATGCACTTGGCCATAAAGGGCGTATGCGTTTTTTCCTGAATATATTCAGGAAAAAACGCATACGCACTTTTTGGCCAACCAAGCAACCTTGCAAAGGAAATCTGCACTACAATGAAGTCTCACTTCCTCCCAGTCAAAAGGGCTATCTGAGAAAAGTGTAAAATCCAGAAAGGCAGGACAGGCCATGGAGAAATGGGAGCCTTGTTATGCTGATGGGCGGGATGTAAATTGCCAACAGACACTCGGGAGAAGTGTATGGTGTTTCCTGAAACATCTAAAAAACAAAGCAACAGAGCCTAGGGCACTTCCACTTATGGTCCTATAGCTTAGGGAAATTAAAATCAAAAAGACACAGCCACCTCAAAGTTTGGGACGCCTCTGTTTACAAGAACCTCGTTTACCATACAAGTTCAACAACACAGAAAGTAAAAAATGGATAAAGAACTTGTGGTACTTACGTACAATACAGTATCACTCAGCAATGAAATCTATGTCATCAGGCCCGTAGCAGCATAATGAGTGGATTCAGGTACGATGATTCTAACTGAAATAAGACACACAGAAAAAGAAACATCATAAGATATCACTAATACACGGAATGTAAACTTGGCTACACAGGAACTGAATTCCAAAACAGAACAGGGTCTCAAATTTAGAAAACCAACTTATGTTTGCTTAAGGGGAAAGGTGAGTTGGGGTGCTGCATAAAACCAGAGATTGAAATGAGCACAGATAAAGTTCCTTAAGCCAAATATGGAATAGACAAGAGCTACTCCTTGCTCAACGAAATGGACTCAACACCCCATATTAAACGCCTAAGAATGTACCTGACTAGTAAGTATCTTAAAACCTATGGATTGCTATGTCTCCAAAAGAGAATCAAGCATGTGTACAGGGGCATAAACGCAGCAGTGATAGGATTGGAGAGGTTCGGTGAGCAAATGAAGACCCTTTGAAGTCATATTGCATGGTACCCATTCCACGGGTCTCAACTCTCCAGGTTTAAGGTATTCTTCCTTCAGCTAAAACATGCATGTGGAACCCAGAGTATGATCAACCGTGTGAACGGGAGACGTGTTCAAATATGTCTCAGTTTTCGTACCCTGGTACTCGGGTGCAACATTCCAGACGCTTTACTAACACTCTCCCGACTTGGAGAGTCAGTCCCTTTAACCTCCTGTTTGGCCCAGTTTGCAATTTCTGCGGAAGATGAACAGGAATAGCGAGAACCAATGAGAGACTAGCTGGAGGTGTCTGGACGGGCAAATTTAACTCTCATTTCCCACCAGGAAGAGGAATTAACCAAAGGCTCAGCGTGCCGTGCCAGAACCAGATTAGGGCCTGAAGCCATCCTGCGGTGTTGCGGCCAGGTCACAAGAAAGCGAGTTGAAGAAAGGAGCTCAGGGACACTGTAATTCACAAACCTGCAGAGTTATAAATGACAGCTATCGTCCAAAAATATACTGAAGTAAGGCTGCCAAGAGGACTTGAAAGCGGGGCAGAATTGCAGGAAACCGATTTCAGGAGGTAGACAGGAATTGCATTGAAAGCATAGGAAAAGAGGCAGAACGTCCACAATGATGCACTTGGCCAAAAAGGGCATATGCGTTTTTTCCTGAATATATTCAGGAAAAAACGCATATGCCCTTTTTGGCCAACCAAGCAAGCTTGCAAAGGAAATCTGCACTACAATGAAGTCTCACTTCCCCCCGGTCAAAAGGGCCATCTGAAAAAAGTGTAAAATCCAGAAAGGCAGGACAGGCCATGGAGAACTGGGAGCCTTGTTATGCTGATGGGCGGGATGTAAATTGCCAACAGACACTCGGGAGAAGTGTATGGTGTTTCCTGAAGGAACTAAGAAACAAAGCAACAAAGCCTAGGGCACTTCCACTTATGGTCCTATAGCTTAGGGAAATTAAAATCAAAAAGACACAGCCACCCCAAAGTTTGGGACGCCTCTGTTTACAAGAACCTCATTTACCGTACAAGTTCAATATCACAGAAAGTGAAAAATGGATAAAGAACTTGTGGTACTTACGTACAATGCAGTATCACTCAGCAATGAAATCTATGTCATCAGGCCCGTAGCAGCATAATGAGTGGATTCAGGTATGATGATTCTAACTGAAATAAGTCACACAGAAAAAGAAACATCATAAGATATCACTAATACACGGAATGTAAACTTGGCTACACAGGAACTGAATTCCAAAACAGAACAGGGTCTCAAATTTAGAAAACCAACTTATGCTTGCTTAAGGGGAAAGGTGAGTTGGGGTGCTGCATAAAACCAGAGATTGAAATGAGCACAGATAAAGTTCCTTAAGCCAAATATGGAATAGACAAGAGCTACTCCGTGCTCAACGAAATGGACTCAACACCCCAAATTAAACGCCTAAGAATGTACCTGACTAGTAAGTATCTTAAAACCTATGGATTGCTATGTCTCCATAAGAGAATCAAGCGTGTGTACAGGGGCATAAATGCAGCAGTGATAGGATTGGAGAGGTTCGGTGAGCAAATGAAGACCCTTTGAAGTCATATTGCATGGTACCCATTCCACGGGTCTCAACTCTCCAGGTTTAAGGTATTCTTCCTTCAGCTAAAACATGCATGTGGAACCCAGAGTATGATCAACCGTGTGAACAGGAGACGTGTTCAAATATGTCTCAGTTTTCCTCCCCGGTACTCGGGTGCAACATTCCAGACGCTTTACTAACACTCCCCCGACTTGGAGAGTCAGCGCCTTTAACCTCCTTTTTGGCCCAGTTTGCAATTTCTGTGGAAGATGAACAGGAATAGCGAGAACCAATGAGAGACTAGCTGGAGGTGTCTGGACGGGCAAATTTAACTCTCATTTCCCACCAGGAAGAGGAAATAACCAAAGGCTCAGCGTGCCATGCCTGAACCAGATTAGGACCTGAAGCCATCCTGCGTTGTTGCGGCCAGCTCAAAAGAAAGCGAGTTGAAGAAAGGAGCTCAGGGGCACTGTAATTCACAAACCTGCAGAGTTATAAATGACAGCTATCGTCCAAAAATATACTGAAGTAAGGCTGCCAAGAGGACTTGAAAGCAGGGCAGAATTGCAGGAAACCGATTTCAGGAGGTAGACAGGAATTACATTGAAAGCATAGGAAAAGAGGCAGAACGTCCACAATGATGCACTTGGCCAAAAAGGGCGTATGCGTTTTTTCCTGAATATATTCAGGAAAAAACGCATATGCCCTTTTTGGCCAACCAAGCAAGCTTGCAAAGGAAATCTGCACTACAATGAAGTCTCACTTCCCCCCGGTCAAAAGGGCCATCTGAAAAAAGTGTAAAATCCAGAAAGGCAGGACAGGCCATGGAGAACTGGGAGCCTTGTTATGCTGATGGGCGCGATGTAAATTGCCAAAGACACTCCGGAGAAGTGTATGGTGTTTCCTGAAACATCTAAAAAACAAAGCAACAGAGCCTAGGGCACTTCCACTTATGGTCCTATAGCTTAGGGAAATTAAAATCAAAAAGACACAGCCACCCCAAAGTTTGGGACACCTCTGTTTACAAGAACCTCTTTTACCGTACAAGTTCAATATCACAGAAAGTGAAAAATGGATAAAGAACTTGTGGTACTTACGTACAATGCAGTATCACTCAGCAATGAAATCTATGTCATCAGGCCCGTAGCAGCATAATGAGTGGATTCAGGTACGATGATTCTAACTGAAATAAGTCACACAGAAAAAGAAACATCATAAGATATCACTAATACACGGAATGTAAACTTGGCTACACAGGAACTGAATTCCAAAACAGAACAGGGTCTCAAATTTAGAAAACCAACTTATGCTTGCTTAAGGGGAAAGGTGAGTTGGGGTGCTGCATAAAACCAGAGATTGAAATGAGCACAGATAAAGTTCCTTAAGCCAAATATGGAATAGACAAGAGCTACTCCTTGCTCAACGAAATGGACTCAACACCGCATATTAAACACCTAAGAATGTACCTGACTAGTAAGTATCTTAAAACCTATGGATTGCTATGTCTCCAAAAGAGAATCAAGCGTGTGTACAGGGGCA
This sequence comes from Grampus griseus, assembly GCF_964374135.1. Classification (NCBI taxonomy): domain Eukaryota; kingdom Metazoa; phylum Chordata; class Mammalia; order Artiodactyla; family Delphinidae; genus Grampus; species Grampus griseus. Next base: position 29,649 of record NW_028132999.1, on the reverse strand, counting down.
TAAACGCAGCAGTGATAGGATTGGAGAGGTTCGGTGAGCAAATGAAGACCCTTTGAAGTCATATTGCATGGTACCCATTCCACGGGTCTCAACTCTCCAGGTTTAAGGTATTCTTCCTTCAGCTAAATCATGCACGTGGAACCCAGAGTATGATCAATCGTGTGAACGGGAGACGTGTTCATATGTGTCTCAGTTTTACTCCCCTGGTACTCGGGTGCAACATTCCAGACGCTTTACTAACACTCTCCCCACTTGGAGAGTCAGCGCCTTTAACCTCCTGTTTGGCCCAGTTTGCAATTTCTGCGGAATATGAACAGGAATAGGGAGAACCAATGAGAGACTAGCTGGAGGTGTCTGGACGGGCAAATTTAACTCTCATTTCCCACCAGGAAGAGGAATTAACCAAAGGCTCAGCGTGCCATGCCGGAACCAGATTAGGGCCTGAAGCCAACCTGCGGTGTTGCGGCCAGGTCACAAGAAAGCGAGTTGAAGAAAGGAGCTCAGGGGCACTGTAATTCACAAAACTGCAGAGATATAAATGACAGCTATCGTCCAAAAATATACTGAAGTAAGGCTGCCAAGAGGACTTGAAAGCGGGGCAGTATTGCAGGAAACCGATTTCAGGAGGTAGACTGGAATTGCATTGAAAGCATAGGAAAAGAGGCAGAACGTCCACAATGATGCACTTGGCCAAAAAGGGCGTATGCGTTTTTTCCTGAATATATTCAGGAAAAAACGCATACGCACTTTTTGGCCAACCAAGCAAGCTTGCAAAGAAAATCTGCACTACAATGAAGTCTCACTTCCCCCCGGTCAAAAGGGCCATCTGAAAAAAGTGTAAAATCCAGAAAGGCAGGACAGGCCATGGAGAACTGGGAGCCTTGTTATGCTGATGGGAGGGATGTAAATTGCCAACAGACACTCGGGAGAAGTGTATGGTGTTTCCTGAAACATCTACAAAACAAAGCAACAGAGCCTAGGGCACTTCCACTTATGGTCCTATAGCTTAGGGAAATTAAAATCAAAAAGACACAGCCACCCCAATGTTTGGGACGCCTCTGTTTACAAGATCCTTGTTTACAGTACATGTTCAACATCGCAGAAAGTGAAAAATGGATAAAGAAGTTGTGGTATTTACTTACAAACAATATCACTCAGCAATAAAATCTATGTCATCAGGAGCTTAGCAGCACAATGAGTGGATTCAGGTATGATGATTCTAACTGAAATAAGTCACACAGAAATAGAAACATCATAAGATATCACTAATACACGGAATGTAAACTTGGCTACACAGGAACTGAATTACAGAACAGAACAGGGTCTCAAATTTAGAAAACCAACTTATGCTTGCTTAAGGGGAAAGGTGAGTTGGGGTGCTGCATAAAACCAGAGATTGAAAGGAGCACAGATAAAGTTCCTTAAGCCAAATATGGAATAGACAAGAGCTACTCCTTGCTCAACGAAATGGACTCAACACCCCAAATTAAACGCCTAAGAATGTACCTGACTAGTAAGTATCTTAAAACCTATGGATTGCTATGTCTCCAAAAGAGAATCAAGCATGTGTACAGGGGCATAAACGCAGCAGTGATAGGATTGTAGAGGTTCGATGAGCAAATGAAGACCCTTTGAAGTCATATTGCATGGTACCCATTCCACGGGTTTCAACTACCCAGGTTTAAGTTATTCTTCATTCAGCTAAAACATGCATGTGGAACCTAGAGTATGATCAACCATGTGATCGGGAGACGTGTTCAAATATGTCTTAGTTTTCGTACCCTGGTACTCGGGTGCAACATTCCAGATGCTTTACTAACACTCTCCCGACTTGGAGAGTCAGTCCCTTTAACCTCCTGTTTGGCCCACTTTGCAATTTCTGCGGAAGATGAACAGGAATAGGGAGAACCAATGAGAGACTAGCTGGAGGTGTCTGGACGGGCAAATTTAACTCTCATTTCCCACCAGGAAGAGGAATTAACCAAAGGCCCAGCGTGCCTTGCCGGAACCAGATTAGGGCCTGAAGCCATCCTGCGGTGTTGAGGCCAGCTCACAAGAAAGCGAGTTGAAGAAAGGAGCTCAGGGGCACTGTAATTCAGAAACCTGCAGAGTTATAAATGACAGCTATCGTCCAAAAATATACTGAAGTAAGGCTCCCAAGAGGACTTGAAAGCGGGGCAGAATTGCAGGAAACCGATTTCAGGAGGTAGACTGGAATTGCATTGAAAGCATAGGAAAAGAGGCAGAACGTCCACAATGATGCACTTGGCCAAAAAGGGCGTATGCGTTTTTTCCTGAATATATTCAGGAAAAAACGCATACGCCCTTTTAGGCCAACCAAGCAAGCTTGCAAAGGAAATCTGCACTACATGAAGTCTCACTTCCCCCCGGTCAAAAGGGCCATCTGAAAAAAGTGTAAAATCCAGAAAGGCAGGACAGGCCATGGAGAACTGGGAGCCTTGTTATGCTGATGGGCGGGATGGAAATTGCCAACAGACACTCGGGAGAAGTGTATGGTGTTTCCTAAAGCATCTAAGAAACAAAGCAACATAGCCTAGGGCACTTCCACTTATGGTCCTATAGCTTAGGGAAATTAAAATCAAAAAGACACAGCCACCCCAAAGTTTGGGACGCCTCTGTTTACAAGAACCTCGTTTACCGTACAAGTTCAATATCACAGAAAGTGAAAAATGGATAAAGAACTTGTGGTACTTACGTACAATGCAGTATCACTCAGCAATGAAATCTATGTCATCAGGCCCGTAGCAGCATAATGAGTGGATTCAGGTATGATGATTCTAATTGAAATAAGTCACACAGAAAAAGAAACATCATAAGATATCAGTAATACACGGAATGTAAACTTGGCTACACAGGAACTGAATACCAAAACAGAACAGGGTCTCAAATTTAGAAAACCAACTTATGCTTGCTTAAGGGGAAAGGTGAGTTGGGGTGCTGCATAAAACCAGAGATTGAAATGAGCACAGATAAAGTTCCTTAAGCCAAATATGGAATAGACAAGAGCTACTCCTTGCTCAACGAAATGGACTCAACACCCCATATTAAACGCCTAAGAATGTACCTGACTAGTAAGTATCTTAAAACCTATGGATTGCTATGTCTCCAAAAGAGAATCAAGCGTGTGTACAGGGGCATAAACGCAGCAGTGATAGGATTGGAGAGATTCGGTGAGCAAATGAAGACCCTTTGAAGTCATATTGCATGCTACCCATTCCACGGGTCTCAACTCTCCAGGTTTAAGGTATTCTTCCTTCAGCTAAATCATGCACGTGGAACCCAGAGTATGATCAACCGTGTGAACGGGAGACGTGTTCAAATATGTCTCAGTTTTCGTACCCTGGTACTCGGGTGCAACATTCCAGAAGCTTTACTAACACTCTCCCGACATGGAGAGTCAGTCCCTTTAACCTCCTGTATGGCTCAGTTTGCAATATCTGCGGAAGATGAACAGGAATAGCGAGAACAAATGAGAGACTAGCTGGAGGTGTCTGGACGGGCAAATTTAACTCTCATTTCCCACCAGGAAGAGGAATTAACCAAAGGCTCAGTGTGCCGTGCCGGAACCAGATTAGGGCCTCAAGCCATCCTGCGGTGTTGCGGCCATCTCACAAGAAAGCGAGTTGAAGAAAGGAGCTCAGGGGCACTGTAATTCACAAACCTGCAGAGTTATAAATGACAGCTATCGTCCAAAAATATACTGAAGTAAGGCTGCCAAGAGGACTTGAAAGCGGGGCAGAATTGCAGGAAACCGATTTCAGGAGGTAGACTGGAATTGCATTGAAAGCATAGGAAAAGAGGCAGAACGTCCACAATGATGCACTTGGCCAAAAAGGGCGTATGCGTTTTTTCCTGAATATATTCAGGAAAAAACGCACACGCCCTTTTTGGCCAACCAAGCAAGCTTGCAAAGAAAATCTGCACTACAATGAAGTCTCACTTCCCCCCGGTCAAAAGGGCCATCTGAAAAAAGTGTAAAATCCAGAAAGGCAGGACAGGCCATGGAGAACTGGGAGCCTTGTTATGCTGATGGGAGGGATGTAAATTGCCAACAGACACTCGGGAGAAGTGTATGGTGTTTTCTAAAACATCTACAAAACAAAGCAACAGAGCCTAGGGCACTTCCACTTATGGTCCTATAGCTTAGGGAAATTAAAATCAAAAAGACACAGCCACCCCAAAGTTTGGGACGCCTCTGTTTACAAGATCCTTGTTTACAGTACATGTTCAACATCGCAGAAAGTGAAAAATGGATAAAGAATTTGTATTTACTTACAAAGCAATATCACTCAGCAATGAAATCTATGTCATCAGGCCCTTAGCAGCACAATGAGTGGATTCAGGTATGATGATTCTAACTGAAATAAGTCACACAGAAAAAGAAACATCATAAGATATCAGTAATACACGGAATGTAAACTTGGCTACACAGGAACTGAATTCCAATACAGAACAGGGTCTCAAATTTAGAAAACCAACTTATGCTTGCTTAAGGGGAAAGGTGAGTTGGGGTGCTGCATAAAACCAGAGATTGAAATGAGCACAGATAAAGTTCCTTAAGCCAAATATGGAATAGACAAGAGCTACTCCTTGCTCAACGAAATGGACTCAACACCCCATATTAAACGCCTAAGAATGTACCTGACTAGTAAGTATCTTAAAACCTATGGATTGCTATGTCTCCAAAAGAGAATCAAGCATGTGTACAGGGGCATAAACGCAGCAGTGATAGGATTGGAGAGGTTCGGTGAGCAAATGAAGACCCTTTGAAGTCATATTGCATGGTACCCATTCCACGGGTCTCAACTCTCCAGGTTTAAGGTATTCTTCCTTCAGCTAAAACATGCATGTGGAACCCAGAGTATGATCAACCGTGTGAACGGGAGACGTGTTCAAATATGTCTCAGTTTTCGTACCCTGGTACTCGGGTGCAACATTCCAGACGCTTTACTAACACTCTCCCGACTTGGAGAGTCAGTCCCTTTAACCTCCTGTTTGGCCCAGTTTGCAATTTCTGCGGAAGATGAACAGGAATAGCGAGAACCAATGAGAGACTAGCTGGAGGTGTCTGGACGGGCAAATTTAACTCTCATTTCCCACCAGGAAGAGGAATTAACCAAAGGCTCAGCGTGCCGTGCCCGAAACAGATTAGGGCCTGAAGCCATCCTGCGGTGTTGCGGCCAGGTCACAAGAAAGCGAGTTGAAGAAAGGAGCTCAGGGGCACTGTAATTGACAAACCTGCAGAGTTATAAATGACAGCTATCGTCCAAAAATATACTGAAGTAAGGCTGCCAAGAGGACTTGAAAGCGGGGCAGAATTGCAGGAAACCGATTTCAGGAGGTAGACAGGAATTGCATTGAAAGCATAGGAAAAGAGGCAGAACGTCCACAATGATGCACTTGGCCAAAAAGGGCATATGCGTTTTTTCCTGAATATATTCAGGAAAAAACGCATACGCCCTTTTTGGCCAACCAAGCAAGCTTGCAAAGGAAATCTGCACTACAATGAAGTCTCACTTCCCCCCGGTCAAAAGGGCCATCTGAAAAAAGTGTAAAATCCAGAAAGGCAGGACAGGCCATGGAGAACTGGGAGCCTTGTTATGCTGATGGGCGGGATGTAAATTGCCAACAGACACTCGGGAGAAGTGTATGGTGTTTCCTGAAACATCTAAAAAACAAAGCAACAGAGCCTAGGGCACTTCCACTTATGGTCCTATAGCTTAGGGAAATTAAAATCAAAAAGACACAGCCACCCCAAAGTTTGGAACGGCTCTGTTTACAAGAACCTCGTTTACAGTACAAGTTCAACATCGCAGAAATTGAAAAATGGATAAAGAAGTTGTGGTATATACTTACAAAGCAATATCACTCATCACTGAAATCTATGTCATCAGGACCTTAGCAGCACAATGAGTGGATTCAGATATGATGATTCTAACTGAAATAAGTCACACAGAAAAAGAAACATCATAAGATATCAGTAATACACGGAATGTAAACTTGGCTACACAGGAACTGAATTACAGAACAGAACAGGGTCTCAAATTTAGAAAACCAACTTATGCTTGCTTAAGGGTAAAGGTGAGTTGGGGTGCTGCATAAAACCAGAGATTGAAATGAGCACAGATAAAGTTCCTTAAGCCAAATATGGAATAGACAAGAGCTACTCCTTGCTCAACGAAATGGACTCAACACCCCATATTCAACGCCTAAGAATGTACCTGACAAGTAAGTATCTTAAAACCTATGGATTGCTATGTCTCCGAAAGAGAATCAAGCATGTGTACAGGGGCATAAACGCAGCAGTGATAGGATTGGAGAGGTTCGGTGGGCAAATGAAGACCCTTTGAAGTCATATTGCATGGTACCCATTCCACGGGTCTCAACTCTCCAGGTTTAAGGTATTCTTCCTTCAGCTAAAACATGCATGTGGAACCTAGAGTATGAGCAACCATGTGATCGGGAGACGTGTTCAAATATGTCTCAGTTTTGGTACCCTGGTACTCGGGTGCAACATTCCAGATGCTTTACTAACACTCTCCTGACTTCGAGAGTCAGTCCCTTTAACCTCCTGTTTGGCCCAGTTTGCAATTTCTGCGGAAGATGAACAGGAATAGCGAGAACCAATGAGAGACTAGCTGGAGGTGTCTGGACGGGCAAATTTAACTCTCATTTCCCACCAGGAAGAGGAATTAACCAAAGGCTCAGCGTGCCGTGCCGGAACCAGATTAGGGCCTGAAGCCATCTTGCGGTGTTGCGGCCAGGTCACAAGAAAGCGAGTTGAAGAAAGGAGCTCAGGGGCACTGTAATTCACAAACCTGCAGAGTTATAAATGACACCTATCGTCCAAAAATATACTGAAGGAAGGCTGCCAAGAGGACTTGAAAGCGGGGCAGAATTGCAGGAAACCGATTTCAGGAGGTAGACTGGAATTGCATTGAAAGCATAGGAAAAGAGGCAGAACGTCCACAATGATGCACTTGGCCATAAAGGGCGTATGCGTTTTTTCCTGAATATATTCAGGAAAAAACGCATACGCCCTTTTTGGCCAACCAAGCAAGCTTGCAAAGGAAATCTGCACTACAATGAAGTCTCACTTCCCCCCGGTCAAAAGGGCCATCTGAAAAAAGTGTAAAATCCAGAAAGGCAGGACAGGCCATGGAGAACTGGGAGCCTTGTTATGCTGATGGGCGGGATGTAAATTGCCAACAGACACTCGGGAGAAGTGTATGGTGTTTCCTGAAACATCTAAAAAACAAAGCAACAGAGCCTAGGGCATTTCCACTTATGGTCCTATAGCTTAGGGAAATTAAAATCAAAAAGACACAGCCACCCCAAAGTTTGGGACGCCTCTGTTTACAAGAACCTCGTTTACCGTACAAGTTCAATATCACACAAAGTGAAAAATGGATAAAGAACTTGTGGTACTTACGTACAATGCAGTATCACTCAGCAATGAAATCTATGTCATCAGGCCCGTAGCAGCATAATGAGTGGATTCAGGTACGATGATTCTAACTGAAATAAGTCACACAGAAAAAGAAACATCATAAGATATCACTAATACACGGAATGTAAACTTGGCTACACAGGAACTGAATTCCAAAACAGAACAGGGTCTCAAATTTAGAAAACCAACTTATGCTTGCTTAAGGGGAAAGGTGAGTTGGGGTGCTGCATAAAACCAGAGATTGAAATGAGCACAGATAAAGTTCCTTAAGCCAAATATGGAATAGACAAGAGCTACTCCTTGCTCAACGAAATGGACTCAACACCCCATATTAAACGCCTAAGAATGTACCTGACTAGTAAGTATCTTAAAACCTATGGATTGCTATGTCTCCAAAAGAGAATCAAGCGTGTGTACGGGGTCATAAACGCAGCAGTGATAGGATTGGAGAGGTTCGGTGAGCAAATGAAGACCCTTTGAAGTCATATTGCATGGTACCCATTCCACGGGTTTCAACTACCCAGGTTTAAGGTATTCTTCCTTCAGCTAAAACATGCATGTGGAACCTAGAGTATGATCAACCATGTGATCGGGAGACGTGTTCAAATATGTCTCAGTTTTCCTCCCCTGGTACTCGGGTGAAACATTCCAGACGCTTTACTAACACTCTCCCGACTTGGAGAGTCAGTCCCTTTAACCTCCTGTTTGGCCCAGTTTGCAATTTCTGCGGAAGATGAACAGGAATAGCGAGAACCAATGAGAGACTAGCTGGAGGTGTCTGGACGGGCAAATTTAACTCTCATTTCCCACCAGGAAGAGGAATTAACCAAAGGCTCAGCGTGCCGTGCCGGAACCAGATTAGGGCCTGAAGCCATCCTGCGGTGTTGCGGCCAGGTCACAAGAAAGCGAGTTGAAGAAAGGAGCTCAGGGGCACTGTAATTCACAAACCTGCAGAGTTATAAATGACAGCTATCGTCCAAAAATATACTGAAGGAAGGCTGCCAAGAGGACTTGAAAGCGGGGCAGAATTGCAGGAAACCGATTTCAGGAGGTAGACTGGAATTGCATTGAAAGCATAGGAAAAGAGGCAGAAAGTCCACAATGATGCACTTGGCCAAAAAGGGCGTATGCGTTTTTTCCTGAATATATTCAGGAAAAAACGCATACGCCCTTTTTGGCCAACCAAGCAAGCTTGCAAAGGAAATCTGCACTACAATGAAGTCTCACTTCCCCCCGGTCAAAAGGGCCATCTGAAAAAAGTGTAAAATCCAGAAAGGCAGGACAGGCCATGGAGAACTGGGAGCCTTGTTATGCTGATGGGCGGGATGTAAATTGCCAACAGACACTCGGGAGAAGTGTATGGTGTTTCCTGAAATATCTAAAAAACAAAGCAACAGAGCCTAGGGCACTTCCACTTATGGTCCTATAGCTTAGGGAAATTAAAATCAAAAAGACACAGCCACCCCAAAGTTTGGGACGCCTCTGTTTACAAGAACCTCGTTTACCGTACAAGTTCAATATCACACAAAGTGAAAAATGGATAAAGAACTTGTGGTACTTACGTACAATGCAGTATCACTCAGCAATGAAATCTATGTCATCAGGCCCGTAGCAGCATAATGAGTGGATTCAGGTACGATGATTCTAACTGAAATAAGTCACACAGAAAAAGAAACATCATAAGATATCACTAATACACGGAATGTAAACTTGGCTACACAGGAACTGAATTCCAAAACAGAACAGGGTCTCAAATTTAGAAAACCAACTTATGCTTGCTTAAGGGGAAAGGTGAGTTGGGGTGCTGCATAAAACCAGAGATTGAAATGAGCACAGATAAAGTTCCTTAAGCCAAATATGGAATAGACAAGAGCTACTCCTTGCTCAACGAAATGGACTCAACACCCCATATTAAACGCCTAAGAATGTACCTGACTAGTAAGTATCTTAAAACCTATGGATTGCTATGTCTCCAAAAGAGAATCAAGCATGTGTACAGGGGCATAAACGCAGCAGTGATAGGATTGGAGAGGTTCGGTGAGCAAATGAAGACCCTTTGAAGTCATATTGCATGGTACCCATTCCACGGGCCTCAACTCTCCAGGTTTAAGGTATTCTTCCTTCAGCTAAAACATGCATGTGGAACCCAGAGTATGATCAACCGTGTGAACGGGAGACGTGTTCAAATATGTCTCAGTTTTCGTACCCTGGTACTCGGGTGCAACATTCCAGACGCTTTACTAACACTCTCCCGACTTGGAGAGTCAGTCCCTTTAACCTCCTGTTTGGCCCAGTTTGCAATTTCTGCGGAAGATGAACAGGAATAGTGAGAACCAATGAGAGACTAGCTGGAGGTGTCTGGACGGGCAAATTTAACTCTCATTTCCCACCAGGAAGAGGAATTAACCAAAGGCTCAGCGTGCCGTGCCAGAACCAGATTAGGGCCTGAAGCCATCCTGCGGTGTTGCGGCCAGGTCACAAGAAAGCGAGTTGAAGAAAGGAGCTCAGGGGCACTGTAATTCACAAACCTGCAGAGTTATAAATGACAGCTATCGTCCAAAAATATACTGAAGTAAGGCTGCCAAGAGGACTTGAAAGCGGGGCAGAATTGCAGGAAACCGATTTCAGGAGGTAGACAGGAATTGCATTGAAAGCATAGGAAAAGAGGCAGAACGTCCACAATGATGCACTTGGCCAAAAAGGGCATATGCGTTTTTTCCTGAATATATTCAGGAAAAAACGCATACGCCCTTTTTGGCCAACCAAGCAAGCTTGCAAAGGAAATCTGCACTACAATGAAGTCTCACTTCCCCCCGGTCAAAAGGGCCATCTGAAAAAAGTGTAAAATCCAGAAAGGCAGGACAGGCCATGGAGAACTGGGAGCCTTGTTATGCTGATGGGTGGGATGTAAATTGCCAACAGACACTCGGGAGAAGTGTATGGTGTTTCCTGAAACATCTAAAAAACAAAGCAACAGAGCCTAGGGCACTTCCACTTATGGTCCTATAGCTTAGGGAAATTAAAATCAAAAAGACACAGCCACCCCAAAGTTTGGGACGCCTCTGTTTACAAGAACCTCGTTTACCGTACAAGTTCAATATCACACAAAGTGAAAAATGGATAAAGAACTTGTGGTACTTACGTACAATGCAGTATCACTCAGCAATGAAATCTATGTCATCAGGCCCGTAGCAGCATAATGAGTGGATTCAGGTACGATGATTCTAACTGAAATAAGTCACACAGAAAAAGAAACATCATAAGATATCACTAATACACGGAATGTAAACTTGGCTACACAGGAACTGAATTCCAAAACAGAACAGGGTCTCAAATTTAGAAAACCAACTTATGCTTGCTTAAGGGGAAAGGTGAGTTGGGGTGCTGCATAAAACCAGAGATTGAAATGAGCACAGATAAAGTTCCTTAAGCCAAATATGGAATAGACAAGAGCTACTCCTTGCTCAACGAAATGGACTCAACACCCCATATTAAACGCCTAAGAATGTACCTGACTAGTAAGTATCTTAAAACCTATGGATTGCTATGTCTCCAAAAGAGAATCAAGCATGTGTACAGGGGCATAAACGCAGCAGTGATAGGATTGGAGAGGTTCGGTGAGCAAATGAAGACCCTTTGAAGTCATATTGCATGGTACCCATTCCACGGGCCTCAACTCTCCAGGTTTAAGGTATTCTTCCTTCAGCTAAAACATGCATGTGGAACCCAGAGTATGATCAACCGTGTGAACGGGAGACGTGTTCAAATATGTCTCAGTTTTCGTACCCTGGTACTCGGGTGCAACATTCCAGACGCTTTACTAACACTCTCCCGACTTGGAGAGTCAGTCCCTTTAACCTCCTGTTTGGCCCAGTTTGCAATTTCTGCGGAAGATGAACAGGAATAGCGAGAACCAATGAGAGACTAGCTGGAGGTGTCTGGACGGGCAAATTTAACTCTCATTTCCCACCAGGAAGAGGAATTAACCAAAGGCTCAGCGTGCCGTGCCAGAACCAGATTAGGGCCTGAAGCCATCCTGCGGTGTTGCGGCCAGGTCACAAGAAAGCGAGTTGAAGAAAGGAGCTCAGGGGCACTGTAATTCACAAACCTGCAGAGTTATAAATGACAGCTATCGTCCAAAAATATACTGAAGGAAGGCTGCCAAGAGGACTTGAAAGCGGGGCAGAATTGCAGGAAACCGATTTCAGGAGGTAGACAGGAATTGCATTGAAAGCATAGGAAAAGAGGCAGAACGTCCACAATGATGCACTTGGCCAAAAAGGGCGTATGCGTTTTTTCCTGAATATATTCAGGAAAAAACGCATACGCCCTTTTTGGCCAACCAAGCAAGCTTGCAAAGGAAATCTGCACTACAATGAAGTCTCACTTCCCCCCGGTCAAAAGGGCCATCTGAAAAAAGTGTAAAATCCAGAAAGGCAGGACAGGCCATGGAGAACTGGGAGCCTTGTTATGCTGATGGGCGGGATGTAAATTGCCAACAGACACTCGGGAGAAGTGTATGGTGTTTCCTGAAACATCTAAAAAACAAAGCAACAGAGCCTAGGGCACTTCCACTTATGGTCCTATAGCTTAGGGAAATTAAAATCAAAAAGACACAGCCACCCCAAAGTTTGGGACGCCTCTGTTTACAAGAACCTCGTTTACCGTACAAGTTCAATATCACACAAAGTGAAAAATGGATAAAGAACTTGTGGTACTTACGTACAATGCAGTATCACTCAGCAATGAAATCTATGTCATCAGGCCCGTAGCAGCATAATGAGTGGATTCAGGTACGATGATTCTAACTGAAATAAGTCACACAGAAAAAGAAACATCATAAGATATCAGTAATACACGGAATGTAAACTTGGCTACACAGGAACTGAATTACAGAACAGAACAGGGTCTCAAATTTAGAAAACCAACTTATGCTTGCTTAAGGGTAAAGGTGAGTTGGGGTGCTGCATAAAACCAGAGATTGAAATGAGCACAGATAAAGTTCCTTAAGCCAAATATGGAATAGACAAGAGCTACTCCTTGCTCAACGAAATGGACTCAACACCCCATATTAAACGCCTAAGAATGTACCTGACTAGTAAGTATCTTAAAACCTATGGATTGCTATGTCTCCAAAAGAGAATCAAGCATGTGTACAGGGGCATAAACGCAGCAGTGATAGGATTGGAGAGGTTCGGTGAGCAAATGAAGACCCTTTGAAGTCATATTGCATGGTACCCATTCCACGGGCCTCAACTCTCCAGGTTTAAGGTATTCTTCCTTCAGCTAAAACATGCATGTGGAACCCAGAGTATGATCAACCGTGTGAACGGGAGACGTGTTCAAATATGTCTCAGTTTTCGTACCCTGGTACTCGGGTGCAACATTCCAGACGCTTTACTAACACTCTCCCGACTTGGAGAGTCAGTCCCTTTAACCTCCTGTTTGGCCCAGTTTGCAATTTCTGCGGAAGATGAACAGGAATAGCGAGAACCAATGAGAGACTAGCTGGAGGTGTCTGGACGGGCAAATTTAACTCTCATTTCCCACCAGGAAGAGGAATTAACCAAAGGCTCAGCGTGCCGTGCCGGAACCAGATTAGGGCCTGAAGCCATCCTGCGGTGTTGCGGCCAGGTCACAAGAAAGCGAGTTGAAGAAAGGAGCTCAGGGGCACTGTAATTCACAAACCTGCAGAGTTATAAATGACAGCTATCGTCCAAAAATATACTGAAGTAAGGCTGCCAAGAGGACTTGAAAGCGGGGCAGAATTGCAGGAAACCGATTTCAGGAGGTAGACTGGAATTGCATTGAAAGCATAGGAAAAGAGGCAGAACGTCCACAATGATGCACTTGGCCAAAAAGGGCGTATGCGTTTTTTCCTGAATAATATTCAGGACAAAACGCATACGCCCTTTTTGGCCAACCAAGCAAGCTTGCAAAGGAAATCTGCACTACAATGAAGTCTCACTTCCCCCCGGTCAAAAGGGCCATCTGAAAAAAGTGTAAAATCCAGAAAGGCAGGACAGGCCATGGAGAACTGGGAGCCTTGTTATGCTGATGGGCGGGATGTAAATTGCCAACAGACACTCGGGAGAAGTGTATGGTGTTTCCTGAAACATCTAAAAAACAAAGCAACAGAGACTAGGGCACTTCCACTTATGGTCCTATAGCTTAGGGAAATTAAAATCAAAAAGACACAGCCACCCCAAAGTTTGGAACGGCTCTGTTTACAAGAACCTCGTTTACAGTACAAGTTCAACATCGCAGAAATTGAAAAATGGATAAAGAAGTTGTGGTATATACTTACAAAGCAATATCACTCATCACTGAAATCTATGTCATTAGGACCTTAGCAGCACAATGAGTGGATTCAGATATGATGATTCTAACTGAAATAAGTCACACAGAAAAAGAAACATCATAAGATATCAGTAATACACGGAATGTAAACTTGGCTACACAGGAACTGAATTACAGAACAGAACAGGGTCTCAAATTTAGAAAACCAACTTATGCTTGCTTAAGGGTAAAGGTGAGTTGGGGTGCTGCATAAAACCAGAGATTGAAATGAGCACAGATAAAGTTCCTTAAGCCAAATATGGAATAGACAAGAGCTACTCCTTGCTCAACGAAATGGACTCAACACCCCATATTCAACGCCTAAGAATGTACCTGACAAGTAAGTATCTTAAAACCTATGGATTGCTATGTCTCCGAAAGAGAATCAAGCATGTGTACAGGGGCATAAACACAGCAGTGATAGGATTGGAGAGGTTCGGTGGGCAAATGAAGACCCTTTGAAGTCATATTGCATGGTACCCATTCCACGGGTCTCAACTCTCCAGGTTTAAGGTATTCTTCCTTCAGCTAAAACATGCATGTGGAACCTAGAGTATGATCAACCATGTGATCGGGAGACGTGTTCAAATATGTCTCAGTTTTGGTACCCTGGTACTCGGGTGCAACATTCCAGATGCTTTACTAACACTATCCCGACTTCGAGAGTCAGTCCCTTTAACCTCCTGTTTGGCCCAGTTTGCAATTTCTGCGGAAGATGAACAGGAATAGCGAGAACCAATGAGAGACTAGCTGGAGGTGTCTGGACGGGCAACTTTAACTCTCATTTCCCACCAGGAAGAGGAATTAACCAAAGGCTCAGCGTGCCGTGCCGGAACCAGATTAGGGCCTGAAGCCATCTTGCGGTGTTGCGGCCAGGTCACAAGAAAGCGAGTTGAAGAAAGGAGCTCAGGGGCACTGTAATTCACAAACCTGCAGAGTTATAAATGACAGCTATCGTCCAAAAATATACTGAAGGAAGGCTGCCAAGAGGACTTGAAAGCGGGGCAGAATTGCAGGAAACCGATTTCAGGAGGTAGACTGGAATTGCATTGAAAGCATAGGAAAAGAGGCAGAACGTCCACAATGATGCACTTGGCCATAAAGGGCGTATGCGTTTTTTCCTGAATATATTCAGGAAAAAACGCATACGCCCTTTTTGACCAACCAAGCAAGCTTGCAAAGGAAATCTGCACTACAATGAAGTCTCACTTCCCCCCGGTCAAAAGGGCCATCTGAAAAAAGTGTAAAATCCAGAAAGGCAGGACAGGCCATGGAGAACTGGGAGCCTTGTTATGCTGATGGGCGGGATGTAAATTGCCAACAGACACTTGGGAGAAGTGTATGGTGTTTCCTGAAACATCTAAAAAACAAAGCAACAGAGCCTAGGGCATTTCCACTTATGGTCCTATAGCTTAGGGAAATTAAAATCAAAAAGACACAGCCACCCCAAAGTTTGGGACGCCTCTGTTTACAAGAACCTCGTTTACCGTACAAGTTCAATATCACACAAAGTGAAAAATAGATAAAGAACTTGTGGTACTTACGTACAATGCAGTATCACTCAGCAATGAAATCTATGTCATCAGGCCCGTAGCAGCATAATGAGTGGATTCAGGTACGATGATTCTAACTGAAATAAGTCACACAGAAAAAGAAACATCATAAGATATCAGTAATACACGGAATGTAAACTTGGCTACACAGGAACTGAATTACAGAACAGAACAGGGTCTCAAATTTAGAAAACCAACTTATGCTTGCTTAAGGGTAAAGGTGAGTTGGGGTGCTGCATAAAACCAGAGATTGAAATGAGCACAGATAAAGTTCCTTAAGCCAAATATGGAATAGACAAGAGCTACTCCTTGCTCAACGAAATGGACTCAACACCCCATATTAAACGCCTAAGAATGTACCTGACTAGTAAGTATCTTAAAACCTATGGATTGCTATGTCTCCAAAAGAGAATCAAGCATGTGTACAGGGGCATAAACGCAGCAGTGATAGGATTGGAGAGGTTCGGTGAGCAAATGAAGACCCTTTGAAGTCATATTGCATGGTACCCATTCCACGGGCCTCAACTCTCCAGGTTTAAGGTATTCTTCCTTCAGCTAAAACATGCATGTGGAACCCAGAGTATGATCAACCGTGTGAACGGGAGACGTGTTCAAATATGTCTCAGTTTTCGTACCCTGGTACTCGGGTGCAACATTCCAGACGCTTTACTAACACTCTCCCGACTTGGAGAGTCAGTCCCTTTAACCTCCTGTTTGGCCCAGTTTGCAATTTCTGCGGAAGATGAACAGGAATAGGGAGAACCAATGAGAGACTAGCTGGAGGTGTCTGGACGGGCAAATTTAACTCTCATTTCCCACCAGGAAGAGGAATTAACCAAAGGCTCAGCGTGCCGTGCCGGAACCAGATTAGGGCCTGAAGCCATCCTGCGGTGTTGCGGCCAGGTCACAAGAAAGCGAGTTGAAGAAAGGAGCTCAGGGGCACTGTAATTGACAAACCTGCAGAGTTATAAATGACAGCTATCGTCCAAAAATATACTGAAGTAAGGCTGCCAAGAGGACTTGAAAGCGGGGCAGAATTGCAGGAAACCGATTTCAGGAGGTAGACTGGAATTGCATTGAAAGCATAGGAAAAGAGGCAGAACGTCCACAATGATGCACTTGGCCAAAAAGGGCGTATGCGTTTTTTCCTGAATAATATTCAGGACAAAACGCATACGCCCTTTTTGGCCAACCAAGCAAGCTTGCAAAGGAAATCTGCACTACAATGAAGTCTCACTTCCCCCCGGTCAAAAGGGCCATCTGAAAAAAGTGTAAAATCCAGAAAGGCAGGACAGGCCATGGAGAACTGGGAGCCTTGTTATGCTGATGGGCGGGATGTAAATTGCCAACAGACACTCGGGAGAAGTGTATGGTGTTTCCTGAAACATCTAAAAAACAAAGCAACAGAGCCTAGGGCACTTCCACTTATGGTCCTATAGCTTAGGGAAATTAAAATCAAAAAGACACAGCCACCCCAAAGTTTGGGACGCCTCTGTTTACAAGAACCTCGTTTACCGTACAAGTTCAATATCACACAAAGTGAAAAATGGATAAAGAACTTGTGGTACTTACGTACAATGCAGTATCACTCAGCAATGAAATCTATGTCATCAGGCCCGTAGCAGCATAATGAGTGGATTCAGGTACGATGATTCTAACTGAAATAAGTCACACAGAAAAAGAAACATCATAAGATATCAGTAATACACGGAATGTAAACTTGGCTACACAGGAACTGAATTACAGAACAGAACAGGGTCTCAAATTTAGAAAACCAACTTATGCTTGCTTAAGGGGAAAGGTGAGTTGGGGTGCTGCATAAAACCAGAGATTGAAATGAGCACAGATAAAGTTCCTTAAGCCAAATATGGAATAGACAAGAGCTACTCCTTGCTCAACGAAATGGACTCAACACCCCATATTAAACGCCTAAGAATGTACCTGACTAGTAAGTATCTTAAAACCTATGGATTGCTATGTCTCCAAAAGAGAATCAAGCGTGTGTACGGGGGCATAAACGCAGCAGTGATAGGATTGGAGAGGTTCGGTGAGCAAATGAAGACCCTTTGAAGTCATATTGCATGGTACCCATTCCACGGGTTTCAACTACCCAGGTTTAAGGTATTCTTCCTTCAGCTAAAACATGCATGTGGAACCTAGAGTATGATCAACCATGTGATCGGGAGACGTGTTCAAATATGTCTCAGTTTTCCTCCCCTGGTACTCGGGTGAAACATTCCAGACGCTTTACTAACACTCTCCCCACTTGGAGAGTCAGCGCCTTTAACCTCCTGTTTGGCCCATTTTGCAATTTCTGCGGAAGATGAACAGGAATAGCGAGAACCAATGAGAGACTAGCTGGAGGTGTCTGGACGGGCAAATTTAACTCTCATTTCCCACCAGGAAGAGGAAATAACCTAAGGCTCAGCGTGCCGTGCCGGAACCAGATTAGGACCTGAAGCCATCCTGCGGTGTTGCGGCCAGCTCAAAAGAAAGCGAGTTGAAGAAAGGAGCTCAGGGGCACTGTAATTCACAAACCTGCAGAGTTATAAATGACAGCTATCGTCCAAAAATATACTGAAGTAAGGCTGCCAAGAGGACTTGAAAGCGGGGCAGAATTGCAGGAAACCGATTTCAGGAGGTAGACTGGAATTGCATTGAAAGCATAGGAAAAGAGGCAGAACGTCCACAATGATGCACTTGGCCAAAAAGGGCGTATGCGTTTTTTCCTGAATATATTCAGGAAAAAACGCATACGCCCTTTTTGGCCAACCAAGCAAGCTTGCAAAGGAAATCTGCACTACAATGAAGTCTCACTTCCCCCCGGTCAAAAGGGCCATCTGAAAAAAGTGTAAAATCCAGAAAGGCAGGACAGGCCATGGAGAACTGGGAGCCTTGTTATGCTGATGGGCGGGATGTAAATTGCCAACAGACACTCGGGAGAAGTGTATGGTGTTTCCTGAAATATCGAAAAAACAAAGCAACAGATCCTAGGGCACTTCCACTTATGGTCCTATAGCTTAGGGAAATTAAAATCAAAAAGACACAGCCACCCAAAAGTTTGCGACGCCTCTGTTTACAAGAACCTCGTTTACAGTACAAGTTCAACATCGCAGAAATTGAAAAATGGATAAAGAACTTGTGGTACTTACGTACAATGCAGTATCACTCAGCAATGAAATCTATGTCATCAGGCACGTAGCAGCATAATGAGTGGATTCAGGTACGATGATTCTAACTGAAATAAGTCACACAGAAAAAGAAACATCATAAGATATCACTAATACACGGAATGTAAACTTGGCTACACAGGAACTGAATTCCAAAACAGAACAGGGTCTCAAATTTAGAAAACCAACTTATGCTTGCTTAAGGGGAAAGGTGAGTTGGGGTGCTGCATAAAACCAGAGATTGAAATGAGCACAGATAAAGTTCCTTAAGCCAAATATGGAATAGACAAGAGCTACTCCTTGCTCAACGAAATGGACTCAACACCTCATATTAAACGCCTAAGAATGTACCTGACTAGTAAGTATCTTAAAACCTATGGATTGCTATGTCTCCAAAAGAGAATCAAGTGTGTGTACAGGGGCATAAACGCAGCAGTGATAGGATTGGAGAGGTTCGGTGAGCAAATGAAGACCCTTTGAAGTCATATTGCATGGTACCCATTCCACGGGTTTTAAATACCCAGGTTTAAGTTATTCTTCCTTCAGCTAAAACATGCATGTGGAACCCAGAGTATGATCAACCGTGTAAACGGGAGACGTGTTCAAATATGTCTCAGTTTTCATCCCCTGGTACTCGGGTGCAACATTCCAGACGCTTTACTAACACTCTCCCCACTTGGAGAGTCAGCGCCTTTAATCTCCTGTTTGGCCCAGTTTGCAATTTCTGCGGAAGATGAACAGGAATAGCGAGAACCAATGAGAGACTAGCTGGAGGTGTCTGGACGGGCAAATTTAACTCTCATTTCCCACCAGGAAGAGGAAACAACCAAAGGCTCAGCGTGCCATGCCGGAACCAGTTTAGGGCCTGAATCCATCCTGCGGTGTTGCGGCCAGGTCACAAGAAAGCGAGTTGAAGAAAGGAGCTCAGGGGCACTGTAATTCACAAACCTGCAGAGTTATAAATGACAGCTATCGTCCAAAAATATACTGAAGTAAGGCTGCCAAGAGGACTTGAAAGCGGGGCAGAATTGCAGGAAACCGATTTCAGGAGGTAGACTGGAATTGCATTGAAAGCATAGGAAAAGAGGCAGAACGTCCACAATGATGCACTTGGCCAAAAAGGGCGTATGCGTTTTTTCCTGAATATATTCAGGAAAAAACGCATACGCCCTTTTTGGCCAACCAAGCAAGCTTGCAAAGGAAATCTGCACTACAATGAAGTCTCACTTCCCCCCGGTCAAAAGGGCCATCTGAAAAAAGTGTAAAATCCAGAAAGGCAGGACAGGCCATGGAGAACTGGGAGCCTTGTTATGCTGATGGGCGGGATGTAAATTGCCAACAGACACTCGGGAGAAGTGTATGGTGTTTCCTGAAATATCTAAAAAACAAAGCAACAGAGCCTAGGGCACTTCCACTTATGGTCCTATAGCTTAGGGAAATTAAAATCAAAAAGACACAGCCACCCCAAAGTTTGGGACGCCTCTGTTTACAAGAACCTCGTTTACCGTACAAGTTCAATATCACAGAAAGTGAAAAATGGATAAAGAACTTGTGGTACTTACGTACAATGCAGTATCACTCAGCAATGAAATCTATGTCATCAGGCCCGTAGCAGCATAATGAGTGGATTCAGGTACGATGATTCTAACTGAAATAAGTCACACAGAAAAAGAAACATCATAAGATATCACTAATACACGGAATGTAAACTTGGCTACACAGGAACTGAATTCCAATACAGAACAGGGTCTCAAATTTAGAAAACCAACTTATGCTTGCTTAAGGGGAAAGGTGAGTTGGGGTGCTGCATAAAACCAGAGATTGAAATGAGCACAGATAAAGTTCCTTAAGCCAAATATGGAATAGACAAGAGCTACTCCTTGCTCAACGAAATGGACTCAACACCCCATATTAAACGCCTAAGAATGTACCTGACTAGTAAGTATCTTAAAACCTATGGATTGCTATGTCTCCAAAAGAGAATCAAGCGTGTGTACGGGGGCATAAACGCAGCAGTGATAGGATTAGAGAGGCTCGGTGAGCAAATGAAGACCCTTTGAAGTCATATTGCATGGTACCCATTACACGGGCCTCAACTCTCCAGGTTTAAGGTATTCTTCCTTCAGCTAAAACATGCATGTGGAACCCAGAGTATGATCAACCGTGTGGACGGGAGACGTGTTCAAATATGTCTCAGTTTTCCTCCCCTGGTACTCGGGTGAAACATTCCAGACGCTTTACTAACACTCTCCCCACTTGGAGAGTCAGCGCCTTTAACCTCCTGTTTGGCCCATTTTGCAATTTCTGCGGAAGATGAACAGGAATAGCGAGAACCAATGAGAGACTAGCTGGAGGTGTCTGGACGGGCAAATTTAACTCTCATTTCCCACCAGGAAGAGGAAATAACCTAAGGCTCAGCGTGCCGTGCCGGAACCAGATTAGGACCTGAAGCCATCCTGCGGTGTTGCGGCCAGCTCAAAAGAAAGCGAGTTGAAGAAAGGAGCTCAGGGGCACTGTAATTCACAAACCTGCAGAGTTATAAATGACAGCTATCGTCCAAAAATATACTGAAGTAAGGCTGCCAAGAGGACTTGAAAGCGGGGCAGAATTGCAGGAAACCGATTTCAGGAGGTAGACTGGAATTGCATTGAAAGCATAGGAAAAGAGGCAGAACGTCCACAATGATGCACTTGGCCAAAAAGGGCGTATGCGTTTTTTCCTGAATATATTCAGGAAAAAACGCATACGCCCTTTTTGGCCAACCAAGCAAGCTTGCAAAGGAAATCTGCACTACAATGAAGTCTCACTTCCCCCCGGTCAAAAGGGCCATCTGAAAAAAGTGTAAAATCCAGAAAGGCAGGACAGGCCATGGAGAACTGGGAGCCTTGTTATGCTGATGGGCGGGATGTAAATTGCCAACAGACACTCGGGAGAAGTGTATGGTGTTTCCTGAAATATCTAAAAAACAAAGCAACAGATCCTAGGGCACTTCCACTTATGGTCCTATAGCTTAGGGAAATTAAAATCAAAAAGACACAGCCACCCAAAAGTTTGCGACGCCTCTGTTTACAAGAACCTCGTTTACAGTACAAGTTCAACATCGCAGAAATTGAAAAATGGATAAAGAACTTGTGGTACTTACGTACAATGCAGTATCACTCAGCAATGAAATCTATGTCATCAGGCACGTAGCAGCATAATGAGTGGATTCAGGTACGATGATTCTAACTGAAATAAGTCACACAGAAAAAGAAACATCATAAGATATCACTAATACACGGAATGTAAACTTGGCTACACAGGAACTGAATTCCAAAACAGAACAGGGTCTCAAATTTAGAAAACCAACTTATGCTTGCTTAAGGGGAAAGGTGAGTTGGGGTGCTGCATAAAACCAGAGATTGAAATGAGCACAGATAAAGTTCCTTAAGCCAAATATGGAATAGACAAGAGCTACTCCTTGCTCAACGAAATGGACTCAACACCTCATATTAAACGCCTAAGAATGTACCTGACTAGTAAGTATCTTAAAACCTATGGATTGCTATGTCTCCAAAAGAGAATCAAGTGTGTGTACAGGGGCATAAACGCAGCAGTGATAGGATTGGAGAGGTTCGGTGAGCAAATGAAGACCCTTTGAAGTCATATTGCATGGTACCCATTCCACGGGTTTTAAATACCCAGGTTTAAGTTATTCTTCCTTCAGCTAAAACATGCATGTGGAACCCAGAGTATGATCAACCGTGTAAACGGGAGACGTGTTCAAATATGTCTCAGTTTTCATCCCCTGGTACTCGGGTGCAACATTCCAGACGCTTTACTAACACTCTCCCCACTTGGAGAGTCAGCGCCTTTAATCTCCTGTTTGGCCCAGTTTGCAATTTCTGCGGAAGATGAACAGGAATAGCGAGAACCAATGAGAGACTAGCTGGAGGTGTCTGGACGGGCAAATTTAACTCTCATTTCCCACCAGGAAGAGGAAACAACCAAAGGCTCAGCGTGCCATGCCGGAACCAGTTTAGGGCCTGAATCCATCCTGCGGTGTTGCGGCCAGGTCACAAGAAAGCGAGTTGAAGAAAGGAGCTCAGGGGCACTGTAATTCACAAACCTGCAGAGTTATAAATGACAGCTATCGTCCAAAAATATACTGAAGTAAGGCTGCCAAGAGGACTTGAAAGCGGGGCAGAATTGCAGGAAACCGATTTCAGGAGGTAGACTGGAATTGCACTGAAAGCATAGGAAAAGAGGCAGAACGTCCACAATGATGCACTTGGCCAAAAAGTGCGTATGCGTTTTTTCCTGAATATATTCAAGAAAAAACGCATACGCCCTTTTTGGCCAACCAAGCAAACTTGCAAAGGAAATCTGCACTACAATGAAGTCTCACTTTCCCCTGGTCAAAAGGGCCATCTGAAAAAAGTGTAAAATCCAGAAAGGCAGGACAGGCCATGGAGAACTGGGAGCCTTGTTATGCTGATGGGCGGGATGTAAATTGCCAACAGACACTGGGGAGAAGCGTATGGTGTTTCCTGAAACATCTAAAAAACAAAGCAACAGAGCCTAGGGCACTTCCACTTATGGTCCTATAGCTTAGGGAAATTAAAATCAAAAAGACACAGCCACCCCAAAGTTTGTGACGCCTCTGTTTACAAGAACCTCGTTTACGGTACAAGTTCAATATCACAGAAAGTGAAAAATGGATAAAGAACTTGTGGTACTTACGTACAATGCAGTATCACTCAGCAATGAAATCTATGTCATCAGGCCCGTAGCAGCATAATGAGTGGATTCAGGTACGATGATTCTAACTGAAATAAGTCACACAGAAAAAGAAACATCATAAGTTATCACTAATACACGGAATGTAAACTTGGCTACACAGGAACTGAATTCCAAAACAGAACAGGGTCTCAAATTTAGAAAACCAACTTATGCTTGTTTAAGGGGAAAGGTGAGTTGGGGTGCTGCATAAAACCAGAGATTGAAATGAGCACAGATAAAGTTCCTTAAGCCAAATATGGAATAGACAAGAGCTACTCCTTGTTCAACGAAATGGACTCAACACCCCATATTAAACGCCTAAGAATGTACCTGACTAGTAAGTAACTTAAAACCTATGGATTGCTATGTCTCCAAAAGAGAATCAAGCGTGTGTACAGGGGCATAAACGCAGCAGTGATAGGATTGGAGAGGTTCGGTGAGCAAATGAAGACCCTTTGATGTCATATTACATGGTACCCATTCCACGGGTCTCAACTCTCCAGGTTTAAGGTATTCTGCCTTCAGCTAAAACATGCATGTGGAACCTAGAGTATGATCAACCGTGTGAACGGGAGACGTGTTCAAATATGTCTCAGTTTTCATCCCCTGGTACTCGGGTGCAACATTCCAGATGCTTTACTAACACTCTCCCGACATGGAGAGTCAGTCCCTTTAACCTCCTGTTTGGCCCAGTTTGCAATTTCTGCGGAAGATGAACAGGAATAGGGAGAACCAATGAGAGACTAGCTGGAGGTGTCTGGACGGGCAAATTTAACTCTCATTTCCCACCAGGAAGAGGAATTAACCAAAGGCTCAGCGTGCCGTGCCGGAACCAGATTAGGGCCTGAAGCCATCCTGCGGTGTTGCGGCCAGCTCAAAAGAAAGCGAGTTGAAGAAAGGAGCTCAGGGGCACTGTAATTCACAAACCTGCAGAGTTATAAATGACAGCTATCGTCCAAAAATATACTGAAGGAAGGCTGCCAAGAGGACTTGAAAGCGGGGCAGAATTGCAGGAAACCGATTTCAGGAGGTAGACTGGAATTGCATTGAAAGCATAGGAAAAGAGGCAGAACGTCCACAATGATGCACTTGGCCAAAAAGGGCGTATGCGTTTTTTCCTGAATATATTCAGGAAAAAACGCATACGCCCTTTTTGGCCATCCAAGCAAGCTTGCAAAGGAAATCTGCACTACAATGAAGTCTCACTTCCCCCTGGTCAAAAGGGCCATCTGAAAAAAGTGTAAAATCCAGAAAGGCAGGACAGGCCATGGAGAACTGGGAGCCTTGTTATGCTGATGGGCGGGATGTAAATTGCCAACAGACACTCGGGAGAAGTGTATGGTGTTTCCTGAAACATCTAAAAAACAAAGCAACAGAGCCTAGGGCACTTCCACTTATGGTCCTATAGCTTAGGGAAATTAAAATCAAAAAGACACAGCCACCCCAAAGTTTGGGACGCCTCTGTTTACAAGAACCTCGTTTACCGTACAAGTTCAATATCACAGAAAGTGAAAAATGGATAAAGAACTTGTGGTACTTACGTACAATGCAATATCACTCAGCAATGAAATCTATGTCATCAGGCCCGTAGCAGCATAATGAGTGGATTCAGGTACGATGATTCTAACTGAAATAAGTCACACAGAAAAAGAAACATCATAAGATATCACTAATACACGGAATGTAAACTTGGCTACACAGGAACTGAATTCCAAAACAGAACAGGGTCTCAAATTTAGAAAACCAACTTATGCTTACTTAAGGGGAAAGGTGAGTTGGGGTGCTGCATAAAACCAGAGATTGAAATGAGCACAGATAAAGTTCCTTAAGCCAAATATGGAATAGACAAAAGCTACTGCTTGCTCAACGAAATGGACTCAACACCCCATATTAAACGCCTAAGCATGTTCCTGAATAGTAAGTATCTTAAAACCTATGGATTGCTATGTCTCTGAAAGAGAATCAAGCGTGTGTACAGGGGCATAAACGCAGCACTGATAGGATTGGAGAGGTTCGGTGAGCAAATGAAGACCCTTTGAAGTCATATTGCATGGTACCCATTACACGGGTCTCAACTCTCCAGGTTTAAGGTATTCTTCCTTCAGCTAAAACATGCATGTGGAACCCAGAGTATGACCAACCGTGTGAACGGGGGACGTGTTCAAAAATGTCTCAGTTTTCCTACCCTGGTACTCGGGTGCAACATTCCAGATGCTTTACTAACACTCTCCCGACTTGGAGAGTCAGTCCCTTTAACCTCCTGTTTGGCCCAGTTTGCAATTTCTGCGGAAGATGAACAGGAATAGCGAGAACCAATGAGAGCCTAGCTGGAGGTGTCTGGACGGGCAAATTTAACTCTCATTTCCCACCAGGAAGAGGAATTAACCAAAGGCTCAGCGTGCCGTGCCGGAACCAGATTAGGGCCTGAAGCCATCCTGCGGTGTTGCGGCCAGGTCACAAGAAAGCGAGTTGAAGAAAGGAGCTCAGGGGCACTGTAATTCACAAACCTGCAGAGTTATAAATGACAGCTATCGTCCAAAAATATACTGAAGTAAGGCTGCCAAGAGGACTTGAAAGCGGGGCAGAATTGCAGGAAACCGATTTCAGGAGGTAGACTGGAATTGCATTGAAAGCATAGGAAAAGAGGCAGAACGTCCACAATGATGCACTTGGCCAAAAAGGGCGTATGCGTTTTTTCCTGAATATATTCAGGAAAAAACGCATACGCCCTTTTTGGCCAAGCAGGCAAACTTACAAAGGAAATCTGCACTACAATGAAGTCTCACTTCCCCCTGGTCAAAAGGGCCATCTGAAAAAAGTGTAAAATCCAGAAAGGCAGGACAGGCCATGGAGAACTGGGAGCCTTGTTATGCTGATGGGCGGGATGTAAATTGCCAACAGACACTCGGGAGAAGTGTATGGTGTTTCCTGAAACATCTAAAAAACAAAGCAACAGAGCCTAGGGCACTTCCACTTATGGTCCTATAGCTTAGGGAAATTAAAATCAAAAAGACACAGCCACCCCAAAGTTTGGGACGCCTCTGTTTACAAGAACCTCGTTTACCGTACAAGTTCAATATCACAGAAAGTGAAAAATGGATAAAGAACTTGTGGTACTTACGTACAATGCAGTATCACTCAGCAATGAAATCTATGTCATCAGGCCCGTAGCAGCATAATGAGTGGATTCAGGTACGATGATTCTAACTGAAATAAGTCACACAGAAAAAGAAACATCATAAGATATCACTAATACACGGAATGTAAACTTGGCTACACAGGAACTGAATTCCAAAACAGAACAGGGTCTCAAATTTAGAAAACCAACTTATGCTTGCTTAAGGGGAAAGGTGAGTTGGGGTGCTGCATAAAACCAGAGATTGAAATGAGCACAGATAAAGTTCCTTAAGCCAAATATGGAATAGACAAGAGCTACTCCTTGCTCAACGAAATGGACTCAACACCGCATATTAAACGCCTAAGAATGTACCTGACTAGTAAGTATCTTAAAACCTATGGATTGCTATGTCTCCAAAAGAGAATCAAGCGTGTGTACAGGGGCATAAACGCAGCAGTGATAGGATTGGAGAGGTTCGGTGAGCAAATGAAGAACCTTTGAAGTCATATTGCATGGTACCCATTCCACGGGTTTCAACTACCCAGGTTTAAAGTATTCTTCCTTCAGCTAAAACATGCATGTGGAACCTAGAGTATGATCAACCATGTGATCGGGAGACGTGTTCAAATATGTCTCAGTTTTCCTCCCCTGGTACTCGGGTGAAACATTCCAGACGCTTTACTAACACTCTCCCCACTTGGAGAGTCAGCGCCTTTAACCTCCTGTTTGGCCCAGTTTGCAATTTCTGCGGAAGATGAACAGGAATAGGGAGAACCAATGAGAGACTAGCTGGAGGTGTCTGGACGGGCAAATTTAACTCTCATTTCCCACCAGGAAGAGGAATTAACCAAAGGCTCATCATGCCGTGCCGGAACCAGATTAGGGCCTGAAGCCATCCTGCGGTGTTGCGGCCAGCTCAAAAGAAAGAGAGTTATAGAAAGGAGCTCAGGGGCACTGTAATTCACAAACCTGCAGAGTTATAAATGACAGCTATCGTCCAAAAATATACTGAAGTAAGGCTGCCAAGAGGACTTGAAAGCGGGGCAGAATTGCAGGAAACCGATTTCAGGAGGTAGACTGGAATTGCACTGAAAGCATAGGAAAAGAGGCAGAACGTCCACAATGATGCACTTGGCCAAAAAGTGCGTATGCGTTTTTTCCTGAATATATTCAAGAAAAAACGCATACGCACTTTTTGGCCAACCAAGCAAACTTGCAAAGGAAATCTGCACTACAATGAAGTCTCACTTTCCCCTGGTCAAAAGGGCCATCTGAAAAAAGTGTAAAATCCAGAAAGGCAGGACAGGCCATGGAGAACTGGGAGCCTTGTTATGCTGATGGGCGGGATGTAAATTGCCAACAGACACTCGGGAGAAGCGTATGGTGTTTCCTGAAACATCTAAAAAACAAAGCAACAGAGCCTAGGGCACTTCCACTTATGGTCCTATAGCTTAGGGAAATTAAAATCAAAAAGACACAGCCACCCCAAAGTTTGTGACGCCTCTGTTTACAAGAACCTCGTTTACGGTACAAGTTCAATATCACAGAAAGTGAAAAATGGATAAAGAACTTGTGGTACTTACGTACAATGCAGTATCACTCAGCAATGAAATCTATGTCATCAGGCCCGTAGCAGCATAATGAGTGGATTCAGGTACGATGATTCTAACTGAAATAAGTCACACAGAAAAAGAAACACCATAAGTTATCACTAATACACGGAATGTAAACTTGGCTACACAGGAACTGAATTCCAAAACAGAACAGGGTCTCAAATTTAGAAAACCAACTTATGCTTGCTTAAGGGGAAAGGTGAGTTGGGGTGCTGCATAAAACCAGAGATTGAAATGAGCACAGATAAAGTTCCTTAAGCCAAATATGGAATAGACAAGAGCTACTCCTTGTTCAACGAAATGGACTCAACACCCCATATTAAACGCCTAAGAATGTACCTGACTAGTAAGTAACTTAAAACCTATGGATTGCTATGTCTCCAAAAGAGAATCAAGCGTGTGTACAGGGGCATAAACGCAGCAGTGATAGGATTGGAGAGGTTCGGTGAGCAAATGAAGACCCTTTGATGTCATATTACATGGTACCCATTCCACGGGTCTCAACTCTCCAGGTTTAAGGTATTCTGCCTTCAGCTAAAACATGCATGTGGAACCTAGAGTATGATCAACCGTGTGAACGGGAGACGTGTTCAAATATGTCTCAGTTTTCATCCCCTGGTACTCGGGTGCAACATTCCAGATGCTTTACTAACACTCTCCCGACATGGAGAGTCAGTCCCTTTAACCTCCTGTTTGGCCCAGTTTGCAATTTCTGCGGAAGATGAACAGGAATAGCGAGAAACAATGAGAGACTAGCTGGAGGTGTCTGGACAGGCAAATTTAACTCTCATTTCCCACCAGGAAAAGGAATTAACCAAAGGCTCAGCGTGCCGTGCCGGAACCAGATTAGGGCCTGAAGCCATCCTGCGGTGTTGCGGCCAGCTCAAAAGAAAGCGAGTTGAAGAAAGGAGCTCAGAGGCACTGTAATTCACAAACATGCAGAGTTATAAATGACAGCTATCGTCCAAAAATATACTGAAGTAAGGCTGCCAAGAGGACTTGAAAGCGGGGCAGAATTGTAGGAAACCGATTTCAGGAGGTAGACTGGAATTGCATTGAAAGCATAGGAAAAGAGGCAGAACGTCCACAGTGGTGCACTTGGCCAAAAAGGGCGTATGCGTTTTTTCCTGAATATATTCAGGAAAAAATGCATACGCCCTTTTTGGCCAACCAAGCAAGCTTGCAAAGGAAATCTGCACTACAATGAAGTCTCACTTCCCCCCGGTCAAAAGGGCCATCTGAAAAATGTGTAAAATCCAGAAAGGCAGGACAGGCCATGGAGAACTGGGAGCCTTGTTATACTGATGGGCGGGATGTAAATTGCCAACAGACACTCGGGAGAAGTGTATGGTGTTTCCTGAAATATCTAAAAAACAAAGCAACAGATCCTAGGGCACTTCCACTTATGGTCCTATAGCTTAGGGAAATTAAAATCAAAAAGACACAGCCACCCCAAAGTTTGCGACGCCTCTGTTTACAAGAACCTCGTTTACAGTACAAGTTCAACATGGCAGAAAGTGAAAAATGGATAAAGAAGTTGTGGTATTTACTTACAAAGCAATATCACTCAGCAATGAAATCTATGTCATCAGGCCCTTAGCAGCACAATGAGTGGATTCAGGTA